>NC_056748.1:1038132591-1038430881 GCF_019279795.1 Protopterus annectens
AAATTTCTTGCCAGGCATTTGGGTACAGTGACAATCGACCCCCGACTGTCTCCAAAGAAAAGCAGACGGGCCTTCTTTCAGGAGTGCTGGAAGGGCCTGTCAGAGAAAGTATCTCTGTCGCGAGGTCGGCGTCTTCCATTATAACCTCCCCCTCTGCCCCTGGGGGAAGAGTCACCACATGCATCAGAAAAACCTTTCTGGGACTTGCAGAGCCACATTTTTCCGCCATTTTGACCTTTGGGATAAGGTCTAGATGGAGCAGAAAAACGGACTCCCACGGCAGGTACGGTTTTCCCATCCTGCTCGCACCTGGTTAAAGTATCTTTCACTTTTGGTCCAAAATGGATGAACCATCAAAGGGGGGCGTTGGTGAAGGAAGACCTAAAGTTTTTGGCAAAATTGCAAAGGTGCATCCAGGAATGTCTCCTGAGGGAAATTCCTGCTGCTGCTGGTCTACTTGCTCCGTCTGTTGCATAAGAAATCAGTCTCAGAGTAGTTTGCAATGGAAGTGAGGGTAGAGAGCTGCGAAGACACTATTTCTGGACTCTGAAGCTGCTGTACCCTGAAGGGAATCTCCTAGCTCTTATAGATCCCTTTGAAGTCTCGTAAAATGAGTAGGGTAGTTCAGTGACCATAGGGTAAAGGCCGCTGCAGAGAAGGTACGCTTTCCATATCTGTCCATAAGCCTAGCCTCTCTGTTACAAGGGTGAACAGAAGAAGAGGTCTCGGAGAGTACCTTCTTGGTGGCCGCTGCCACCACCATGGCATCTACAGGGACACCTTTCATCAAAAAATCCTTATCCAAGGGGGCGGTAATAAACTTATTGGGCCTCCTCGGAACAGGCTGTATCAGGCGATGTCCAGGCCTTACGGGATATGAACCCTAGCAGTTTGTCACAAGGGGGAGTCACCCAGGAGGTGGAAGGGCAAGACCGAAAAGCCTCAGATTCGTCCTCCGAAGGGTTGATGGGCTGCTAGTCACCCCTCAGCTTCAAGATTTCCACGATGTCAGCAAAGGATACATCCTCAGAGAGGGACCTTGGGGACCCTTCAGACTCATCCAAGTCAGTATCAGAGGTGACAGACTCAGGGGAGACTATGTGCTTCCTCTTCCTCGAAAGGGTATTCCGGGGAGGTTTCAGAAGAGACAACGCTGCCAACTCGGGCTCCCTGAGGCTCCGGGTCTTTACGCATAGCTGGAGGTGAAGAGATCATCACTGGCACTTGGGAGGGATGAAAGAATGGATCCGACAGCAGGGCTGTCTAGGGTGACAGCACCTTCTCCATCAGTTTGAAAGGCTTCCCACTCTGCTCCGAAGTGGCCCTCGGCTCTGAAGCAACAGAGGGCTGACTCCAAGGCAAGGTAGACGGCTCCGAAGCTGACATGGGAGCTGAACTCAACCTAGCCGAGGCACCGAGAGGAAGAGTCAGGTCGGACGACAGTCCACGCTGACTCTCCCCCATGGACCCGACTGGCAAGCATCAGCTCCCAGACCCCTCAACTTCTGATGGAGAAGAGGAAGTTAGAGCTGTTGGCACTGAAGATTCCAATGGGGCTGTCGATGCAGACGGTTCCACTATTATCGGGATCCGAGCTCTCAGGCTCCGAAGACGCTGAGGTGGTTGGAAGAGGAATCACAACAGGGCATGTAGGTATGGACGGCTCCGAGACCTTCGGGTCCAGCGACGATAAAATTTTTGCCAGGGCTGATGTTTTGAGTAATCTTATCACCACCCGTTCCACGTCCTCATCAGATAAGCTCCTGGAGGAATGGGTGGATAAGGAAGGAGATCTGCCCCAATCCAAAATGGGCGATCAAGAGATAGGCGAGACAGGCTCTAGTTCTGGGGGTGTCTTCTACTCGATGCTTCTGCACACTCCAAGTATACTGTTGGAGCCGCAGAAGTAATGGTTGTGTCGGAACCAAGAGCCCTCTGTTCCAATGTCGCAATCATTTTAGGTGGCTCAGTCAATGGAGCCGAAGAAGCCGGTCTTTTGGTAGACTGTGTCTTAGAGGAAGAAGGGGAGGAAGTTATGGAGCTCTGTCCTTTGTCTAAAGACTCCCAAAAGGCCCCTTTCATTAAACCTCTATCAGTTAGTTTTCTCTTCCTTTCATGGAGCACCCTGCTACTGAAGGCATGACAGACAGTGCAGGAGTCCGGTAAATGTACCTCTCAGAGGTAGAAGACGCAGCTAGTATGGCTGTCGGTGATGGCCATTTTCTGCGTACATCTATCACATGTTATAAACCCCAGATTGTGGATGCTCTTTTTCTTTAGACATTATCCAAAAAATATAACAGCTACAGACAAGTCAAGTGAAAACAACCATTACAAACAGAAACCTACCTTATCAGAAAAAAAATGTTTTTTTTGACAGAAGTAAAGAGGGAAGGGAGTAGCCCTCTAAGTCAAATGGGTCGCAAGGGCCCTCTAACTTAAATGGTACTCTCTAGGATTAGGATAGGGGAAGAAAGAGAAAAGTACAGTTGTGTACACTTACCATAAATGTAGATGTTCAAGTGTATTCACTGTTGTAGTCATCACATTTGGGCTATCCCTGCCAGGGTAGCCCTCGGCCGGCCCGATTACTAGAGGCTTAGTATTTCTGTGGCGGTTGCTGTCGCTTCAGGACTGACATCAGGTTGTCAGTAGTATAAAGCAAGCCAGCTGACGCCATTACATCAGTTTTTCTTGCTTTAACCTGTCAGGAGCCCCCAAGTAGGAGCCAGGTTCTGGTGGAAGAACCCCACCAGTAGAAAGTAAATACCAATATGTCCCTTGTGCGGAAAGAAAAGAAAGTGGGATGGAGGGAGGGAAACCAGGACTGCAACAATGAATACACTCCAACATCTACATTTATGGTAAATGTACACAACTGTACTATGTTCTTCGTCTTTCACTGTTGCAGTCTTCACATTTGGGTTGATTGAAATGGGTGGAGGCAGTCAAGGAAACTAGGGCTGGCTAGGATGCCCTGCAAGACTGCACACGCAAACCCTGCCCTGGATTTGGAGAAGAGAGGCAGGTGGTAATGTGTGGTAAAAGTGTGAACACACGTCCAGGTGGCAGCCTTCGGGATGTCCCTGGTGGGGACTCCTCTGAGAAAAGCTGCAGAGGTGGAGGCTGCTCTGGTGGAGTGAGTCCTGACCCCCTTGGGGGGAGGCTTTCCATGTTGTTTGTAGCAGAAATGGATACAGTGTGCTATCCATTTGGAAATGGTTTGTTTGGAGATGGCTTTGCCTTCTGCCCCTGTAACAAAGCTAACCAGCAATTGATCAGACTTTCTGAAGCCTTGTAAGACTGCTGAAGCAAATCCAGCTCTGGATTTATAAAAAGCAGGCAAGTGGTAATGCTTGGTGAAGGAGTGTACAGAACTCCAGGTTGCAGCTTCCAGGATGTCCCTGGTGGGGACCCCCTTGAGAAATGCTGTACAGGTTGAAGTAGCTCTAATGGAATGAGTTCTGATACCCAGAGGGGTAGGTTTTCCGTGGTGAATGTAGCAGAAATGGATGCAGTGTGCTATCCATTTGGAAATGCTTTGAAATGGCCTTTCCCTCTGCCCCTGTAGCAAAACTGACTAGTAGCTGGTCAGATTTTCTGAAAGGCTTAGTCCTGTCACGGTAGAACCTGAGCTGTCTGTGCACGTCCAGGAAGTGCAGGATCCTTTCCCCTCTATTCTGAGGATTAGGAGAAAAGGTTGGCAAATGGATGGATTGGTTTAAAGCCAAACTGGATACCACCTTGGGCATAGGGAAGGGCTAGTCCTGAGGGAAACCTTGTCAGCATGAAAAATAATGAAGGGCTCCACCAACATTAGTTCCTGTAAATCACACACTCTTCTTGCTGAAGTAATAGATAGAAATAAGGCTGTTTTCAAGAGAGGAATTTTAACACTGCTAAAGCAATAGGTTCAAAAGGGGGAAGTGTGAGCTTTTCCAGTACAAAGTTAAGGTCCCCAGCAGGGGTGGGAGCTCTCCTCTAGGAGGCCTTAAATTATTAACTCCTCTCAGGAACTGCTTGATGAGATGGTGAGAAAAGAGAGGAGGCTCAGTATTATAATGAGCTGAGATGGCAGAGGCATGAATCTTAATGGATGAGAAGGATAGGTCTCTGTGGAGCAGCTCTGCTAGGTAATTAAGGATTTGAGGTAAGTTGGGACCGACTCCAAGAAAAATATCTTTTCCACTTTTCAGCATAGGATTTCCTAGTACTAGGCCTTCTTGCCCTAAGGATGACGTCCAGCACCTGTTTGCTGACAGATGCTGGTGGTGTATTCATGGGATAGATAAGCCAGGCTGCAAGGTTTAGGGTTTGCAGCTGTGGATGCAAAATTGTCCCTCCTGCTGAGACAGCAGGGAAGGTGTCTGATGTAGGTGCCACTGTGGCACTGCTGTCAGACTGCGTAGGAGTGGGTACCAGTGCTGGCGTGGCCAGTCTGGTGCAATAAGGATTGCCCTCTGCCTGTCCTGTTTGATCTTGAGTAGTACTTTTGAGAGGAGGTGCAAAGGAGGAAAGGCATAAACTGAGAGGTTTTCCCATGTAAAGGATAGGGTATCCACCTTCCAGGCTCTGCTATGAGGGTTCCTGGTGCAAAATTTGTTCAATTGGTGGTTTTGGGGGGAGGCAAAGAGGTCCACCTCCGGAGTTCCCCATGTCTGGGTTAGAAGTTTGAATGAGTTGGGTTCCAGTTTCCACTTGTGAGGGTCCAGTAGATTTCTGCTTAAGTCATCTGCTAATGAATTTTGCTTGCCTGGCAGGAATTGAGCTTGTAGGTGCACTTGGATGCTCAAGGCTGGGTTCCACAGAGCCATGGCTAACCTTCAGAGTGGGTAAGAATGAGTCTCGCTCTGCTTCTTTATGTAATACATAACTGTGGTGTTGTCTGTCTTTATCAGGAGCTGTCCTGGAAGGATAAGGTATTTGAAGAATGTCAGAGCATTCTGTATAGGTAGCATCTCTTTTTGATTGATATGCATGGGAATTTGTTCTGGGCTCCATTTGCCTTGCCATGTGAGCCCCCCATGCATAGTCTGATGCGTCTGTTGTCAGGGTTTGGGCGGTGAGGGGTTGAGTGAAAGGAAGTCCCTTGTTGTGGTTGCATGCTTCTGACCACCAAAGGAACTCTGCCCTTAGACAATGTATGATAGGAATCATTGTTTCCAGGTCCTGAGAATGTTGACACCAGAGACTTTTTAAGCACCATTGAAATTTCCTCATATGCAGTCTTGCATATGGATTTAGCAGAATGCATGAGGCCATGAAGCCTATGGCTTGCAGTATTTTCCTTGCAGATAGCTGGGTTTTGTTGGCCATTAGTTTGAAATAGTTTGTCAAATAGACCTGCTTTTCTGGAGTGAGGAATGCCATCAGGGAAATTGTGTTAAAGATTGCTCCCAGGAATACAATTTGTTGGCTGGGCACCAGTTGTGATTTCTTTTTGTTGATGGTGTATCCCAGTGAAGTTAGAAGTCTTTTTACAAATGCCAGGTGCTGAAGTAGCAATTCCTGACCATTTGCCTGAATCAGGCAATCGTCCGAGTATGCTAGATATGAATATTTCTCTGACTGCAGTATGCAATGGCTGGAGCCAGGCATTTTGTGAATACTCTGGACACAGTAGGTAAACCAAAGGGAAGTGCATAGAGCCTGCTCTGAAATGTAGACATTTCCTGCAAGACTCCCTTATGGGGATGTGCAGATAAGCTTCTTTTAAGAGTAGGGTGACTAACCAGGCATCCTTGGCTAGCATAGGAAGAAGCTGTTGCAGTGGAAGCATTTTGAATTTTTGGACCACCAGAAAGGTGTTGAGGATTGATAGATCCAGGATAGGGTGCCAAGAGCTCTCTTTTCTGGGCACCAGGAACAGTCTGGAGTAGAAACCCTGTCCCCTTTCTTCTACTGGAACAGGTTGAATAGCCCTGATATGGAGAAGGAAAAGTACTTGCTTTTGAACCTCTGCCCACTGCTTTGGAGGAAGGTCTGGAAACCCCGCTTGGTGTTGGCAGTGAGTGGAAGTAGAAGCTGTATCCCTGGGATACAATATTTAGAACTCATTGGTCCCGAGTAATGGACATCCAGTTTTTTGCATGAAGGGCGAGTTTTCCTCCTAGGGGCGCAAGTACTTGGGCATGGCCAGGAAGGATAATTGGAAAGTCATTGTGAACTTTTTCCATAAGGGGGTGGCTTACCACTTCCTGGTTTTGAGGTGGAAACACTCCATTGTTTAGATCTCGGTATACCCTGACACTGGTGGTCTGTTTCCCCTGGGTTTGGACTGAGAAAGTCTGACAGGGACTAGTAAGAACCAGTTTTTTGAAGTCCAATGCCTACTGAATCTAGGTGGTTGCACCTGTAAGAAATCTTTGACTGTTTCCACAGCTTTAGCTTTTTCTTCCATCTTTTTAAGAACTTTTTCTGCCAAACAAATGCTCCTGATTTAATGGAGCATCTAGTAATTTTGCTTTGACATGGTCAAGCAAGACTTGTTCTTTTAGCCAAGCATGCCTTCTCAGTACAGACCCAGTGACAGCAGCCCTGCAAGATGCTTCTAAGGCATCAAACCAACATTGCAAAGTATGTTTACTAACTTGGTTTGCAGAATGCATTAACTCTTGTAAATCTTTATTTTCTGCACAATCTGGAAGTAACACCATTTTTTTGTTTAATTAGTTCCATAATATGTTGCTGGTACTTCAACATGTGAAACTGGCAATTCAAAGCCACGATGGCAAGAGTTGCAGAGGTACATACCTTCTTACCCAATCTGTCTAAAAGCTCTAGAATCCCTGTCTGAAAGGGTAGGGTTTTGGGCTGCAGTCGCCTTAATGCCTTTAGGTCCCTGGGAAATGGTCTCTAGATCCGCAGTAGGATTCTTAAAGAGAAATTTGTGAGAATCAGGTATGCTTTAGTACTGGTCAGGTTTTCTAGGAGCTGGTGGTAAGGTGTCAGGAGTACGACTGGACTCCAAGAAGACATTATCTACAATATCCAGGACAGGGGGTATAGCTAGGCATCAGGGGCTGCAAAGGCGCCTCACTGAGTACCGGCAGACTGGCGACAAGCTTAATGGAAGCGTCATCAGCAGTTTTTGACCTATACGGTCTGTCTCTGTGCTTTTTCAGAAGATCGGTAGTGGGATGGCTTACCGAAGCCATTTCGGAATATGGAGAACGAGAGCGAAAGAATTTAGCTACAAAAATAGCCCAATGACAAATGGTTCGGGCATTAAACAAGGAACAAAACTGACAGCTAGGGACGTTGTGGTCTGGGCCTAAACAGGTGACCCAGTAAGAATGAAAATCTCTGTGAGGCATTTGCTTTCCACAGGCAAGACAATTGTTAATTTTTTTCTGACGTCAGTTAGAGCAAGAAAAAAGAATTCCCAATGGGGGTACCTTAGCTTTAGAAGACTTCAGGTCCGAAACATGAGAAAACGAAAATTTCAGGTAACGGCCGACCGGCACTTGTGAACTGCTTCTGCTTCGGGCTCCTTCTCGGCAAGAATGATAGATGTAATGGCGTCGGCTGCATGTTTTACACCGACGACCTGATGTCATGGAAGAGGTGACAGCATCCGACGTAGAAATCCCAAGACTCTGATATTTGGGCTGACTGAGGGCTACCTGCAGGCAGATAACTGAAGTGTGATGACTGCAACAGTGAAACATGAAGAACATCTTTTCCATTTGTCAGCATAAGACTTTCTAGTGCTAGGACGTCTGGCATCACGTATAACATCTAGAACCTGTTTACTGAGGTTGGCAGATTGATCCGGGGTTAGGGAATAAGTCAAGCTGCCAAAATGAGTGCTTGCAATTGGGGATGCATGAATTCCCCTTCCCTCTGGGTCAGGAGGTTTGGAATCTGAGGAAGATGCCAAGGTGGCAGTGGGGACAGGCTGCGCATCAAGGGGTACCAGTGCTGGTGAGGCCAGTCTGGAGCTATAAGAATTGCCCTTCGTTTTTCCTCCTTTATTTTGAGCAGTACCCTGGGGATGAGAGGTAGTGGAGGAAAGGCAGAGACCGACAGACTGACACAGGGGAAGGACAGGGCATTTACTTTACAAGCCATGCAGTGATGCTCCCAGGTGCAGAATTTGCTGAGCTGATGGTTAGTTTAAGAGGTTAAGAGGTAAACCTTCAGGGTGCCCCATTTCTGAGTTAATAGGGTGAAGGTTCTTCTGCTGAGCTGCCACTCATATAGGTCCAGAAGATTTCTGCTTAAGTGGTCTGCCAGAGAGTTGAGAGACCTGGTAGGAATTGTGCTAACAGGTGCAGTGGCATGGCAGAGGTTGTGTGCCAAAGGGTCATGGCCATCCTGCATAGAGGGTAGGAGTGAGTCCCTCCCTGCTTGCTGATATACCACAACAGTGGTGTTGCCTGTTTTGATCAGGAGAGCCCCTGGGGAGAGAAGGGGCTTGAAAGCTATCAAGGTGTGCTGGACAGCCATCATCTCTTTTTGGATGATGTGCAGAGGGATTTGCTGTGGGCTCCATTGGCCCTGTATGCACCTGCCATCCAGGTGTGCATCCCAAGCATAGTTTGATGAGTCTGTGGTGAGGGTCTGGGCTGCGGCGGGTGGTGAGAAAGGTAGTTCCTTGTTGTGGGAGCATGCTGTTGCCCAACAAAGAAAATCTTTTCTGAGGCAAGGAATTATAGGTATAAGAGTCTCCAGGTCTTGAGAGTGTTGATACAAAAGGCTTTTTAGGTATCACTGAAATTTCCTCATATGCAGTCTGGCATATGGAATGAGTAGTATGCAAGATGCCACAAACTCCAGAGCTTGCATGATCTTCCTTGCAGATAACTGGGTTCTGGTGGCTAGTTGAGAGAACTAGGCTGTCAGGAAAATTTGTTTTGCTGGTGTAAGGAATGCCATCTGGGATGCTGTGTCCAGGCTTGCTCCCAGGAAGATAATACTTTGGTGGGCACCTGTTTGGATTTCTTTTCGTTGACTGTGCACCCTAGGGATGTTAGTAGGGTCTTTACAAAGGCCAGGTGCTTGGAGCAGCTTTTCCTGGCTGTCTGCTTGAATAAGGCAGTCGTCTAAGTATGGGTAAATCTGGATATTCCTTTGTCTGCAAAAGGCAATGGCCGGAGCCAGACATTTTGTGAAAACTCTGGGAGCAGTAGAAAAGCCAAAGGGAAGTGCAGAGAACTGAAAATGTTGAGATCCTGCCCTGAAACGGAGATATTTCCTGCATGATTCCCTGATAGGAATGTGGAGGTAGGCCTCTTTTAGATCTAGGGTGGCTAGCCAAGTGTCCTTGGAGAGAATGGGTGGCAGATGCTGGAGGGTGAGCATTTTGAATTTTGGGATCACCAGGAAGATGTTTAGAATGGATAGATCGAGGATGGGGTGCCAGGTGCCCTCTTTTCAGGGCACCAGAAAAAGTCCGGAGTAGAAACCGTGGCCTATCTGTTCTGCAGGAACGTGCTCTACTGCCCTCATTGAAAGTAGGGAAAGGATTTGCTTTTGAACCTCTGCACACTGGTTTGGAGGCAGATCTGGGAACCCTTTTGGGGTTGGAAGGGTGTGGGAGGAAAATTTGTATCCCTGAGATACTATGTTGCGAACCCAGTGGTCGTTGGTAATGCTGGCCCAGGTGCTTACGTGAAACGAGAGTTTTCCTCCTAGGGGTAAGTGAAGGTGGGCAGAGGGAGGGGGTGGGGGAGGTGAGTCCTTGTGAGTTATTACCATAATGGGGTGGCTTACAACTCCCTGGTTTTGAAGTGGAGGTAGTCCACTGCTTCGATCTCTGCATTCCCTGTGGCTGCTGTCTGGGAGGTCTGGTTCCCTGGGGCCTGGGCTGGACTGGTTAGTGGGAGCAGGAAAGGACCAGTGCTTGCTGGGACAATGGCTGCTGAACCTGGGTAGCTGGACCTGTAAGAAATCCTTAACTGTCTGCATAGAGTTTGCTTTTTCTTCCATCTTTTTTAAGACCTCTTCTGCCTTAGTGACAAATAAGTTGTCTTTGTGCAAGGGGGCATCCAACAATTTAGATTTGATATGGTCTGGCAGGGGCTGTTCCTTATGCCATGCATGCCTTCTAATTACAAATTCAATGACTGTGGCCCTGCAAAAAGCTTCTAGGGCGTCAAAACCAGAATGCAAGGTGTGTTTAGTTACTTGACTTGCAGAATGCATTAACTCTTGTAACTGTTTAGATTCTGCAAAGCAGGAAAGGAAGACATTTTTTGTTTGAGTAGTTCCAGGGTATGTTGCTGAAAGTTTAGCATATGGAACTGACAATTTAGTACCCTGATAGCAAGAGTAGCTGAGATGTATACTTTTTTACCCCATCTGTCTAGTGCTCACGAATCCCTATCTGAGTGGGTGGTATTCTTAGCAGAGGTTGCTTTAATCCCTTTAGGCCCTTGAAAATTACCTCAGGGTCAGCAGTAGGATTCTTAAAAAGAAATTTGTGTGAGGCAGGGACTCTATAGTACCTGTCTGGTTTTCTTGGTGCAGGAGGGAGGGTATCAGGAGTCAAGCTGGATTTCAGGAAAACATCCTCCACAACATCCAGGACTGGGGAGATGGCCAAGGGTTTCTGCTGTGGAAGATCTAAGAATTCCCTGAGTCTCTTTTTAGACTGAGGGTAGTCATGACTCTCCCACTGGAAATGCTCCCTTAAGGTATGAAGGGTTTCCCCAAAGGGAAAATCCTCTGGGGAGAGGCTGAAGGGATGAAATCCTCTGCATCAGAATCCTCATAAGTAGAGAGAGGTTGCATGTCTTCATAATCAGATGCATCAGTCATCTGACTCTTGTTCAGACAAAACTACAGGGGACATATCTCTCTTCCTTTTGGAGGGAGTAGCTTGGCTTCCCCTTATCAGCATAAGGTTTTCCACCATTTTAAGCATTTGAGACTGAGGCAAGGAAGCAGGTGCCTGAGATTGGGTCGTCGGTTTCTTGGGTGTGGTTCGTACCCTGGGCCTAAGAAACACGGTAGATTTCGAAAGAACAGTAGTCGTGAAAGAAGATGTCGGTTTGTGTCGAGAATCGGTAGTGCAAAGGACTTCCTCGGAAGCTGGTGCCTGCTCAGAGGCTCTGGACCCATCCAAGGTAGGGACGACTGCAGGATCCTTAGTCGAAGAAGAGTTTTGCTGCATACCGGACTCCGAAAGGGTCGCAGTAGCGGCTTACGAATCTAGAGAAGTGGGCATCAGAGGCTGCGAAAGCGCCTCACTAAGAACCAGTGAACTGACAACTAGCTTAATATGCTAGCGTATATGGTCTGAGGAAGCCCTATCAGGGTGAAAGCACTTACCACTGTTCCTGTTCTTGAATAAACTGATATATTGTGGAAGATATTGGTGTTACTTGGATGCGTTTATATATTTGCAGCCTTCGTTCATCCCGACACCTAATTATATTTGTTTTATTAGTTACTGGATTGTGTTTGGCGTACGGGGCGTTTACTCCCTGGGTGACAACGTTTTTGTGGGTTATTAATATTTTCTTTTTTAATATGGGGTACATGTTCATATATCCTCTTTGCAAGTTTCCTCTCAGTTTCACCCACATAAAATGCCTGGCACTGTTTACAAATGGCCATATAAACTAATCTCTTTGTTTCACAATTCCCTTTCACAAAGGTCACTTTAGTGGTGGAGTGATTATTCAGTACAATAGATCTCTGGTCAAAAATGCAACTGCACAAACTACATCTCCCACATTTCACTGTACTTGGTTTTGTCTCCAATTTCTCACAATCTAAAATTTTCTTAACGTTACTATCTACTTTAAAACAAAACTTACGCCATCTCCAACAGTTCAAAAAATTTCATCATCAACTTCGAGTATAGACCAATTCTTATTAATAATATTCTTTTCAAGAGAACTAGAACTGTTGTACTTAATATCCATATAATTTTGTTAGTTAAAGGCTACATCAACTGATACATTTTGCCCACATACTGTTGAGAATTACTCAACAGGATATTACATTTAAATTCTCTCAACCTTACCACTTCAGCTTGGACATTAGAAAGTAGGTCTATCGGTTGCCCCCACCCCACCACCCCCCCGCCAAAAACACAGATTTCATTGTCCATTTCTTCCTTAAGCATGTCTTGCTTTGAAACCATTCTAGCTGCCCTTACAAATTGCCCCTTGACCAGATTTCTCTTACAAAACAAAGGGTGACAGCTACTGAAATGCAAGTATGAAACTGAAAAGGTACTCTTTCTATAAAGAGAAGATACCACTTCTACACGATATTATCTTGTACAAACAACTTAACATACAAGTAATGCGTAGAAAGAGATGAGTATCTGTGAGTAAACTTTAGAAATGTGGTAGTACTTACAATATATTTTAATAAAATATCCTTATTGTTCTCATTTCTCTACCAGACAAAAATATTGTCCAAAAACCTACAGAAAAACGTCCACCAGGTGTGAAAAGGGGAATGTAGCACAAAATGTTTTTTCCCCAGGTGAGCATCACTAAATTGGCAAAAATGGGGGCACAAGCTGCCCATATGGCCACCCCTTTTATTTGTCAATAAAACTCACTGTCAAAAACAAAAAAATGTTGTGTAATACCAATTCCACAAGTTCCACCAAAAACTCTCTCTCTTTATTGTCCAAAAATTCAAGATCCATAAGGGCTTTATGAAAAAAACTCAAGTCCCACATCATGGGGACACTACTGAAAAGGTCTATAATATCTCTAGTTAAAAAACTACTGTTGTCTGTCCATAATTCAGCTAGTTTCCCCAAACATCCCATGAATCCTTTAAAATATGGGAATAACCCCTAATTTCTTATCAATATAAACTGCAATGAGGTATGTCTTGGACCCCTGTGCAGAAACAATTAATCTATAAGGGGGATTAAACATGTTCTTGTGTGTTCTGGTAATCCCAACAAATGCTGAAATCAAGGGGTGCCTCATCGAAAGAAATGCCATTACCTCATAACTAATAATTCCCTGGGAGCAACCACCATCTAGGAACAAGCCAATCTTTTTATATGCAATGTTAATTTCATTTCTAGAGGCTAAAGTATATTTTGCATTATCCTGTAAAACCTCAAAAATCTTGCTCACATACTCTGTCTGGTCAATCAATGCAACCCTCCCCCTTTGTCAGGCTTCATTATTCTAATAGATTTGTCCATAGTCAGATTATCCAAAAGTATACATTCATCTTTAGTTAAATTGGAAAACACCCTCGTTTTTTCTTTGAAAGAGTATAAAGATCTCGTTCACAAGCCTTCTTGAGTAAACAGAAAGTTATGTCTTACCAGAACTTGCCATCTGTTTTGTCTATCTTTATTCCTCCTTAAGACAGAGTCTCGGACCTGGCTCAGCCACATCTTCCAGAATTAGATCTGACCCTTGAGCTCCTCCCTCTTACCCACAATGCACTACACCCACCCAAACACCTCAGATCTAGTTTGCTGATCCATCATCTAATCAAGAAATCAGGACAGAAAAGAATGAAAGGCAAATAAGGCTCAAACATGGGACCTGGGTGTCCTGCCATCTTCCATAGATCTCTAGAAGAAAAAGGCAGGGGGATGGTTGGGTGGGAAAAGTTTGGAGGAATGAAGATGGACAACAAAGATGCCAAGTTATGGCAAGACATAACTTTATAATCTGATGTTGTCCTCTTCATTCCTCCTCACAATAGGGTCAGAGTCCCCAGCTATATTATTCCTGGGTGGCCTTTACAGAAGGATGTGCCGGACCAGCATCAAGCCAAAGGAAGCCCTGCTCCTAAATATATCCAATTTGTAGTACGCAACAAGGGTGTCACTGTTTGACCAGGTGGCTGCTGCACAAACATCAATGGGAATTCTGGAAGTGTGGGCAGAAGTAGCAGCCATAGATCTAGTTGAATGCACTCTTGGAGGTTGAGGCGGTTCCAAGCCTCTCTAGGAATAAATGAAAGCAATACAGTCAATGATCCATTTAGCCAATGTGATTTTTAGATACCAGTTGACTTAGCTTGTTAGTACAGAAAGCTATAAACAATTGGTCTGACATCCTATGGTGCTTTGTTCTGTGCAGATAAATACGTAGTTGTCTATGAACATCAAGGAGATGAAGAGTATACTCTTCTTTATTGGTCTAACGGTCTAAGTATTGAAACACCCAAAATCCTTTGAGTCTTATGTGAGCTGCTACAACTGCCGTGCATTTGGTTAATGCCTGGGGGGGGGGGGGGGCTGCGGTGAGCCCAAAGGGCAGTGCCCTGAATTGAAAGTGATTGGCTCCCAGCCAAAAGTGCAGATATCTCCTGGAGCATCTGTCTATTTTGATGTGATAGTACGCATCCTATGCAACAGAGGCATATAGGACTGAACCATAACCATTCGGAACTTCACCTTCTTTACATAAAGATTCTGCTTGCTTTGGTCCAGTATGGGCCTTAGGTCCCCTGTCTTTTTTGACACCAAAAAGAAGTGGGAATAAGTTCTGAATCCAATTTTTGTTCGGATGGGACCTCTTGGATGGATCTTTTTTTGCAGCAGTTTTTGAATTACTTGTGCTGCCTACTCCCTCTGACTGGGTGGCACATGAGGGAATTTCTTGCTGGTGTCTGGAGGGGGAAGGAAAAAGGGAATGTAGCAGCCTCTGGATGTCACGCTTAGCACCCAGGAATTTTGTGTCAAGTGTGTCCAGGCTTCTGGGTGCAAAGCAAGTCAATCAACGACTGCCTCCAGAGATGGACAGTTGGGCAGAGCTTCAGGAGTGCTGATACGGCTTGTCAGAGAACATGTCTCTGAAGCCCTGGTTTTGCAGCCCCCCCCCCTGCCTCCAGGGTAACATCTATGGTTAAAACCTCCTCCTGTACCTCATCCCCACGTGGGTCCTGGAAATGCCCTTGTGATTTACAGAACTACAAACTACATTTTCTTACTTCCATGCTGGTTCCTCAAAAAAAACCTCTGAGGCATAGAAAATTTGATTCCGATGACAGAAAGGGTCTTCCCATCCTTTTTGCTGCGGGTGAGTGTATCTCTAACAGATGGCCCAAACAGTGATGAGCCATCAAAAGGGGCACTGACAAAGGACGCCTTAAAGGGTTCTGCAAAGTCATATAGTCTCATCCAGGCGTGCCTCCTTAGGGGTGGGTCCTGAACCAGCAGCCCGTGAGGAACCTTCCGCTAAATGGGAAATTAGCCTCATCAAGGAATTAGCTATGGATGACAGAGTGGACCAGCTTGGGAGAAAGTTTTACGGTGCTCTGTAGTACTGGACTCGAGAGAGTCTGAAAGCTCCTTCATCAGATCTCTCTGACACTGGGAATAGTGAGCTAGCTAATTTAATGATTCAGAGCAACAGTGGCTGAGGCATAAATGCGCTTTCTGAACCTGTTCAGTGCTCTAGACTCCTTGTTAGGCAGATGGACATTGGCAGTCTCCTCTGACAGTTCTTTTTAGGGGCCACTGCTGCCATCACAATGGCATCAACTGCGGGACTCTTACTCCAGTGTTTCCTATCAGCCAGTGGGACCAGGAAGCTATCAGGCCACTTAGGAATAGGCGCGATGGTATCCGGATCCTTTCATGTCTGGTGGCATACCAAATCAATGAGGTAATTCGCTAAGGTGCAGAGGGTCACCCACGACGTAGATGGGCCTGCTCCAAAAGCCTCTAAGAAAACTGACTCCTCAGAAGTAGGAGGCTGGACAGACCACCCATCTTTCTGCTTCAGGATATCTAGAATGTCTCTGAAGGAAATGTCATCAGACGGGGATTGAGGAGATCCTTCTTCCTCATCAAAGTCAGTGTCTTCAGTTAATGATTCCATCAGGGAGTCAATGTGCCTCCTTTTGCAGGTCTTCTTCTGGGGATTTCTTCCATGGGGTACTCGGGGGAAGTATCGGAAGAAGGGGATCCTTCCTGGGCAGGAATATCTTGGAGACTGCTCAGGGCAGGGTGACTTGGGACAGAATGAGAAGGCTCAAGACCACGACCCAAAGGGTCAAAAGGGGTACAGGGGTAAGCTGCTGGACATGAGAGATGGTTCTCCACTAAGGGAGAATACCCTTTCCACTACTTGGAAAGCTGACGGGCCCAGAGTAGAACCTTCTGCCTACCTCGGAGCCGAACAAATGGAAGACAGTCAGAACTCACTCTAGATCAGTGGCCTCCAGATGGAATCTGACCTGTGCTATCAAGGGTGGAAGCACCTAGGGGAAGAGACGGCTCTGATGTAGCAGCCTCTGGATGGAGCCAATCCCATTCCCCCACACCTGGCTCTGACATCCGCTCTGCTCTGAAGGGACAGGAACAGGGCTGATTAGGGGCACCATCTGAGTTGTGGAAGGTTGTTTCCCTGGTGCCAACACTCTTGGGAGTCCTCAGCCCTGTAACTCCGAAGTCCAGGGAGGGATCAGAGAAGGAGATCTAATGGTATGGGCTGGGTAGCTCAATGATCTGATAGGAGATGGAGCCAACACTACCCCCCCATCTGAATCTGGACCTTGAGGAACCTTATCATCCTGTCCATGTCTGCCTCAGACCAGTTTCTAGAGGAAGAAGCCAACGAGAGAGGCCTGGAGTGTCTGGATTTGAAAGAAGGAGACTTTCCTAGCTGGCTAAGAGACTTGCTTCGAGCTCTTGAATTCAGATCCCTGGGACCAGATACTGGAGACAAAGGAGCAGTACAAGATATGGCAATAACATGAATCGGATCCTAGGAGGCCTGTGGATCCAGTAAGGCAGTTGTCTTCTTCAGATCCGAGGAGTTTGGATCCAAAGATTTCATAGATTTTGGTTCTAAGGGGTCTCTCGGAGAGGCAGAGAGACCTCTTCTTGGGCTCCTTGAAGGAGGAAAATAAAGCCTTTGGGGGGGGGGGTCTGAGCCTCGGATGCCAAAGAAGAAAGAAGACACCTCAAGATAAGGCTGTTCCGCCTCTCAGCCAGCACATGCGGATTGAAGGACACAAGATAAGCCTGTTCCACCTCTCAGCCAGAACACGCTGATTGAAGGACACACAAATCTCACAATTTGCTTTGAGACAGTCCGCACCTAATCAACAGATGCACTCCTTGTAGAAATCTTGATTGGAGATCTTGTCTCCACAAGAAGTGAATTGCTTAAAACTGGGAGATGGTTTGTCTGATATAACTGCTGTATAAACAGACCTGGCAAAAGCCCGCCAAAAAACAAATGCCCGTCACAGCAACCATCAGCACTAAATGAACTCTAACAGCTACCACACACGCACTATTTTTTTTTTTTGTAAGGATAACCGTACAAAAAGGCACACTATTATCTAATTCTAAGAAAAACTATATAACAATCTCAACTCTAACTACAAAACTATAACACTACCTAAGCAATCTTAACTGTCAGAACACTATAAGAAAAACTCTATAAATCCTAACCTACAAACTCAAACTAGAACACTAATACACTAACGTTCACACATGGGAGGGGCACACCAAAAAAGTTGTAATTATTAAGTTTGAAAAGACTCACAAAGGATACAAGTTGTCGAGAGACGAGAACTTCTGTCTGGTTTTGAATGAGGCAAATGAGATCTCAGGTGTTTGGGAGGGTGCAGTGCATTATGGGTAAGAGTGAGAAGCTCGACAGTCAGATCCAAGTCTGGAAGATGTGGCTGAGCCAGATCTGAGACCCTATCATGAGGAAGAATGAAGAGGACAACATCAGATCTAATTGTTTAATTCAAACGTGGATTAAAAAGACTCCTCTTTTTCAAGGGGTTAAAGTCGGGAGGCATCCCCTTATTATGGTTTACATAAGCCAAATTCAATTTCTTAGTAATTAACCTAACAGCAGCAGTTATTTTAACATCAGTTATGTTAACCCTACTGGACTGAACAAATTTGAAGCCCTTTTCAACTAATGTTAAAAAAAAAAAAACTTGATTCTATAGTCAAATGACTACAGCTGAAAATAGCAAACCCATTTCGGCTAACAATTCTACTATCAAACATACCGTTGTCATGTATGTGCTCTACCATTTGTTCCTTTCTTCTTCCTCTTCCCCTCTGTCTCTATAAATAGGACTTCATCCCTCATTTCCCCCTGTACAGTTGGTGGGACGAAGGTCTGTTTGGCCTCATGTTTGGGTTTGATAAACCTGACTATATTACTTGTTCCTTAAACTTTCTGAGCTCCGTGGAAGAGAAGGAAATTCCAAAGGGTCAGCTTGGTTAGGAAAGTTGTCTTGTACCATCAATATTAACCAAAGGGGTCTGGCCCACCCGCATTATTAAAAACTAAGTCAAAACTCCTATTATGAATATTTCTGCCCCATCATCTCGATTGAAATTTCTGTTGCCTTAAGTGGACAAGTGTTCCCCTCAGAGTAGTCTTCATCATCCCTAAGCAACTTCTGATGCTTTCAGTTCAACACAGAAGTTGTATGTTCACTAACACAGGTAAAAATCCTGTAGTAACTACTGTTGATGAATTCAAAAAGCAAATCATTAAAAATGGTCTCATTCAAAATTAGCTGTGGAATTTTAATGCAATTATTAATGTAGTTATACTTTTTATTTTAATGTTTTCATAAATGCATTGTGCTCTACCATATTTTAATTTTACAGTTTTGTTTGATAGTTACTTCAATAAAATTTTCCCTTGGGAAAGTATGTATTTTACACTATTTTTTTACATGATTTTAGGTGGTTGTTATATAATGGTTTTAAGGATAACTATGTAATTATTTGTTTTACTGAATAATTGATGGGAATTTTAATTTTTCACCATTTATGTATAGTAAGTAAACAAGTGGTTTAGTTGTAGTAACTGCTCTGAAGTCCCTAGTTGTAGGTTCAAAAGCTCTTAACAGTTTACTTTCTGAATAAAGATTGCACTTACTTTTGCTGCTCCTGTTTCATTTGTAGGAATGCATTTCTATCTGTCAGTACCTGGGATTACATAGACCTTAAGATATTAAACCACAGCTGTCATTTCTCTGGCCATTTCTCCAGTCTGTTTAAAGCTTTTTGCAGACTAGTCCCACATCTGTGGTTACTGAACCCACCTTAGAATTTCTGCAAATCAATCCGTGATGCTCACTTAATTACACATGAGTGTGTGAATTAATCATTAGCAGTCAGACTACCATCTTCTAAACAAGACCATCTATTAATTCCCATTTACTGGACAACTCCCCCAAACAGATATTTATACGGACATACATTATAACTCCAGGTCTTCTAGTCTATTTAAACCAGCAAAGCTTTACATTTATTTGAACATTCTGCCTCTAAAGGGCCCTTTCCTGGTGAAGACGTCTTGAATTAGTTCAAAAGAAACTCAGCTCTTAAAGTAGACCCCACTCCTCCCCTCAAAAGATTAACATCAGAATGCACTCAGGAAGTTCTTGGTCCCATTTTCCTCACTTCTTTCTTGAAAATTGACACCAGCAATGGAAAATAGTGGCTAATGGCTTAAGAAGTATTATACAGATGCCCAGTCATCAGATTTCAGCCACCAAGGCTGTTTGACTGCTGTCTTCAAAATGGTCTTCTTTTAACTGTACATTCCTCCTGTGATTGTAATTTGTTGGCAATGTAGCACCTGTAAAATCAAAAGATGTCTTTTCTCTTCAGCTCTCTCAGTGACAATCAAAGAAAAATGAGTTACAATGACACAGAGGGTTAGGAGTGACAAGAAACAGTGCAAGAGGTCCCTCACGATCTATGTGAAGGCACCATTCCGTTTGAAAGTGCCCAGGCAGAAGATATGATGTTAAAGCAGGTGCTACCCGAGGAAAATGCCTCTGAAGTCTACTTGGGGTTATAAAAATACTTCTGTAAACACTTTGATGTAAAAATCCTAAACCAGGGGGACTTTGCTGCATACTTTGCTCCGCAGTACTTTAAGTGCTAACCACAAAGTTTGAGAAATCATTTTATGCTCAACTTCTGAGAGACTTGCTTGGCTACAAACATCTGCATCAGAAGCTGAAGTTAAGTGAAACTTGCACTAGTGTATTTTAGTCTTTTGTTAAGTACAAACTTGCAGTTTTGAAAGTACTGTATTTCATTTTTTCTGTTTCCTAATTGTGTGTTTCATTGAACATTGTGTTGTGTGTCTCTCTGCAGTTAGTACCCCACCCACCCTTCCTGTTCCTGTGTTGGTATTAGTGTTGCTGGCTCTGGAATTGCCCGCCCCTCCTGTAAGTCTGCATTAGAACACTCTTCCTGGGTCCATCTCATTTGCTCACTTAACCGAGTACAGTGAGATCATATTCTGAGTCTACTGTTCACTCTACTTAATATAGAGAGATTTGAGAAGGCCAACCTACTTAGGTTCTTCCTTCCTCTCACCTTGTACTTAGCAAAAAAAAAAAAAAAAAATTGCACTTTATTCATCTGCTTTTACGGTATTTGTGTTTCCTTCTACTTTAGTTTGCTTTTCTTAAAAGTACTCAATTTTATTTATTCTGCTGCATTTATTACTGCTTGGTAGTAGCCTGATTAAATTGTAACTGTTATTCTAAAATCTTTTGGTTTAAGCACTTGGGCTTCATAAAGGCTGTTTTACATTAAGAAGGTTTGTGGTCTGCACTGTTGTGGCAGGACAGGTAGCTTACATCCTTCTAAGCTGGGAACTGCTGATTGAAGGCCCAGTGTCTGCTATTCTAAAAGTGTATTAGTTCTGGCTTAAGCACTTGGGCTTCAGGCCAGTTATTCTACATTAAGAGAGTTTGTGGCCTTCACTCTTGTGGGAGGAGAGGCTGGATTCTGCCCTTCTGAGCTGGGAATTTCTGGTCACAGGCTTATTGTGCCGGCTTATTTGAATTGTTTCTTTATGAAATTGGTGCGCCTTGTTGCTGTACCATAGACCAGATTCAGGCCTGCTGAATCTAGCTTTGTTTGTATAACTTGAGCACTGTTCCAGGCCATCTTTATATTTGGAGAAGATTCCCCTGCACCTTAGTAGCAGGAGTGTGCAGTTAGAACTTGTCTGATTGAAGACTGCTGGAACAAAGCTCAGTTTTGAGCTTTTTTTCTGGTTAATTGAGTAACTTGTTTAAATCAGTTTGTTTGTTTTCTATTGTTTTTTATATATATATAAAAATTGCACTTAATTCATCTGCTTTTACTGTATTTGTGTTTCTTCCTACTTTATTACTAGGGGCATTGACTACAACTCTGATCTGCAATCTATAACAACAAGTATCATTTTCTGTGCATTTAAAGTATTTTTTGATTGTATCTGCTTTATTTTCTGAAAAAAAATATATATATACTTGTTTCCCGCCTTTCTAAGCTAGTATAGTCCAGTTTTCAGGTTAGTGCTGAATTCAGGGCTGTGTTAAAAATCTCTGTGTTTGCCCATACCTTCCTTGGCTAGAAGGACGTTTCTCTGTTCATCTGTGAGGGGGGGGCTTTGAGCAGCCTATCTGTCCCTGGAGGAGTGGTTTCAGCCCAGAAATTAGTAGTTTATTGGCCATTTTGGGCTAATTTCTCTCACTTTCATTTCCCTGCTATAAATACTGCATTTGCCTGGTTTTGCGCGCCGGGCAGCGCCGATTAGCTAGGTAAAACTATTCCCAGCTCCACAAAGTTTCCTCTTCAATTTTTCCCTTGGAACTAGACAAACATTCAACTTAAGCATTCAAGCTTATTCATTTCTCAGCCCGGCACTTGCTCAAAACCTATAGCAAACACTTATAAACCCTAGCACTAGACCCTCCTGCACTGTACAGAACAGTTCACTGTACCTATCCAGGCATATCTAAAGGGCAGTTTCAGGTGTACTCTCCAGTCCAACTAGTGAATCTGGGCATTTTGAGGCAATGTTACAACTGCATCATGAACACAGACAACCCTCTCCTCCTACCACCAAACACTAATACATGCAAGAGATGCAATTACACAGCCAAACTGGAAGCTAAGCTCTCTCAACTCAAGACTGGATCAGACAGTCAAGAGGAGAAGGGAAATACCTGCATCACACCACCAGTCTCACATAGACCCATTAAACCAGCACCAGCAAAAAGCACACATAAATACATGAAAACAAACTCGGAGGCTCTAAATAAAAATCTGCAAAACCAACAGAGACCTCCAAAGCAAACAGCCAAGCAACCTCCGCCCCCCAACACAAACCATGAAATGCATACTTCAAAAAACCAGTGTGCCATGCAATCACAGCCCTTAAGGCAAAATAACATACTCAACATACTAGTAATAGGTGACTCTATAGTCAGGCACACTAACGTCCCACTCATTAGGCTGAATAAGGAGAAGGTTACTGTTAGCTGCCTGTCGGGTGCCAGGATCCGCCACATAACAGAAGCACTCAGGTCACTCCAGAACAAGTACAAATATGACTCTGTCATTGTCCATGTTGGTGTGAATGACCTGAGCCATACCTCCCTGGACTACATGAAAAGAGACATGGAAGAGCTCTCTGATCACATAGCCCAGGCCGGTATGACCCTGACCCTGAGTAGCATCCTGCCCTCAACAAGAATGATACCACGGTTGTTGTGACTTTCGGCTTTTCCCGGTTAGGGGTTGCCACAGCGGAACTCCGGTCCACTAATGACTGGCAGTAGATTTTTACGCGCCGAGTTGCCGGCCCTGACGCACAACCTTCAACGAAGGTACGCCCATTCACATGTCTCCACACAGAAGACGCTCTAGCTGAGAATCGAACAGGACAATGTCTTACTGTGCGGCGACAACGCTACCGCAGCACCACCACCGCAAGAAAACATTCTCGATTTCAACAACTGGCTAGGTTTCTGGTGTCATTCAAAGGGGATCCAGTGTCTGTCCGCCTAAGATGACATGCTCGACAAGCCACGATGTTTCGCTAGAGACGGCTTACACCTGTCACCCTTAGGCTTTCGAATACTGGCCAAGGCTCTTGCCACTCCCATAGTGTCTTTTTTAGGCAAGGCTAAAAAGACAAACCCACCGCCGTAAATAGCACAAGTAACAAAAACTGAGGGTAATGCTACTCAATGCCAGAAGTCTGAACCTCAAAATGCATGCACTCGAGGCACTCCTCAGTATGGAGAAAATCGATATATGTGCAGTAACAGAAACCTGGTTTAAGGCTCCAGAGAGCACCCCAGCACTACCAGGCTACAACTCATACCATACATTTCGGCCACAGAACCCAAACCGAAATACAAAAGGCGGGGGCATATCCATCTTCATCAAGGATACCCACACCTCCAGATTAGTGGCACAGCACGATGCTTCAGAGATCATCCACGTGCAAGTAACAATGGGCAAAACTGCAATTCAAATTGTAGCTTGCAACAGATCACCCACCATATCCCAGGACCCCCATTCCGCGTTTCTGGAAATGCTGGGAAACATAAAGGTCCTACCAAACACCCTAATATTGGGTGATTTCAATTACCCAAACATTAACTGGGAGAACTACGCAAGTACTAACTCCCTTGCCCAATATTTCCTACAATTTATAAACTCAAACGCCCTGGTTCAACTGATCAACACTCCCACCAGAGGTGACAACATATTGGACCTGGTCATCACCAACATGGGTGACCGGTGTTTCACACTGAAGGTCAACCCCTCGCTGGTTAGATCTGACCACAAACAAATCACTTTGGATATTCACATTCCATCCCCACCCATGAGCAAGGAAACCACCGTGAAAAACTTTTCAAAAGCAAACTTCACGTTACTTAAGACCGAGGTGGAAAGTTTCAAAGCCCCCATGCTGAAGGATAATGCTGTCCAAGCTGCAAAATCCTTTACTAATGCATTCTAAGGGCACCTACAAGAATGCATGGATCGTGCCATCCCAAGCAAAACCAAGACTCACTCTTCCAAGAAAAGGAAACCAGTCTGGTGGACTCCTGCCATAAACAAGCTATACAATAGAAGGAGGAAACTAGTACAGAAGAGAGTGAAATCCCAAGAAGGGAAGACATCCCTGATCAGTATCAGCAAGAAACGATGATCCTTCATAAAATCATTCAAGGCGAGCTTTGAAAGAAAAATTGCCAAGGACTCCAAAGATAACCACAAGGCATTCTTTAGCTATGTCAAGAATCTAAGTGGCAATGCTCAGATCTGCTCAGAGTTAGTACAGAATGGCACAAAATACACTGAGCCAACCGATACCGCCAACATCCTGGCAGACAGGTTCAGCGCAAACTTCACCCCCCTCTCAACCCCAAAAGGGCCCATAACAGAAGAATGTAGAGTACCTGAAATCACAAACACTTAGGTTAAAACAGGTCTCTCCAAAGCCAAAAACACAGCATCAATGGGACCCAGACAGTGTCCCAGGCTGCGTCCTACATGAGCTCAAAGACGAACTAACCCCTCACCTAAACACATTGTTCAAATTCGGCCTCTCCACAGGCTACATACCCATAGAGTGGCGCACAGCAACAGTTATTCCGCTCCACAAAGGTGGAGCCAAAACAGACCCCAGGAACTATCGCCCTATAAGCCTGACTAGCTTGGTCTGAAAGGCTATGGAGCGCATCATCATGGAACTCATTAACAGAGATATTGGAAACCTCCAAACACTGGACCCTACCCATTTCGGCTTTGTTAAGGGCAGATCATGCCTCCTAAACCTGGTGGACTTCTTTGAGACAGTTACCAAGGCAATAGATGAGGGAAAGGTGGTCCACACAGCCTACCAAGACCTCGCTAAGGCCTTCAAAACCATTCCCCATTCTGGTAATATAGACAAGCTCATCAGCCTGAACATAAACCCCTACATCATAAGATGGGTTGCCAACTGGCTCACGGACAGAACCCACATGGTGAGAGTTGCAGGAGCTAGGTCCGACTCTAAACTGGTTACAAGTAGCATTCCTCACGGCTTAGTCCTAGGACCCCTCCTGTTCAGCATATACTTCTCAGAGGTACAGGCAAGCACAGGAGGTCTACGGCTGACCAAGTTTGCAGACAACTGCAAACTAGGGGCTATAATTGACTCTCAGGCTGACTGACACATCCTCCAAAAGGGTCTCACTGAGACGGATACCTGGTGTCAAAATCATGGCCTCAAGCTAAATGCCAAAAAGTGCATAGTCATCCCCTTTAGAAAAAACAAAGTACCCACAAACTACCACATAGGTGGTAGTCCCCTAAATATGGAAGACTTAATAAGGGATCTGGGGACCCAAGTAGATAGTAATCTCACCTTTGATAATCACATTGCCAAAGTGGTTAGACAATCCTTCTACGTGGCCCACCTAATCACAAAAGGGTTCACATCCAGATCAAGAGAGGTCACTGTGCCCCTCTACTCATCACGCCCATCATAGAGTACAATGCCCCATTTGGGATGTACCTTACAAGATACCTGCAACAGCTGGAAAGACCACAGAAGCACCTCACTAAGAGGATCACTGGCCTCAAACAGATGCCCTATGCAGCTCGACTGAAGAAACTCCAGTTGTACTCGGTTGCATACCACCTACTCAGAGGTGATCTCTGCCTGACATACAAAGCCATGTCCAACCCAGAACTGATGGACATGCTCCACCTAAAGAAAACCTTATCCCCTTGAGCCACATACTCTAGGGATCTAAACCTCACCACAACAATAAACAGGACGTGCTGGAGGGATAGATTGCTGTCCCAGAGAATTCCCATGCTTTGGAACAAGATTCCAATCTACATTAGGCAGAGCTCCTCGCTAACACTCTTCAAAAGAAACCTTGACGAGTGGATGGGAAACAGAAAGTTTACCCCAGGGACCACTTCAGTGGCTCTGCTGGACAGAGGCACAGGGAACTAATCTAAGGGGGTGGCGAAAACCAACACATTCTGGCTAGGCTTATAAATGCCTTCAGGCAGATAGCCTAGTATTACCTATGAACCTATTTCAGAGCCTTAGAAATGTCTTCCCATTGTTCTTTTGTAAAATGCCTTTCCATTCGCTTTACCCTATCTTTTCCAACCAGCTGAGATGTATTCCTATAGTTATTATGCAATATTTCATGTGCCCTACGAATTATTCCTTTATTAACAGCTTCTATTCTAGTCTCAACTAAAAGCAGTGCCTGAGTTGGTCTTTCACTTAGCGCTCTCCTATCAATTTTTCTTATTCTACATCCTGTTATGAATCCATTCATAGTAAAGGCAGTCTCTAACCTACAGTCCAAACTTCTACTTATCCTCGTTGCACTATATTACCACCCCACAAGTTATTTGCTCCCACAACCTTTGTTTCTTTGTTAATTTTTCTAGTAACTCCAAGGCCCTCTTGTCTATTCTCTATACCTCTCCTTGAAAGCACCCTTATTACTAAAATCTACTTCCTCCATTTCCTGGTTTACTTCTTAGAATACCCTCCCCTACTTGATTAATGCAATATTCTTTGTGGCCGTTTTTATTCTCCTTAAGGACCTGCATCCAAAATCCTAGTCTCTCTATTTTTCTAACTCACTACCCACCCAGTTTCGTCTTTTTCCCTTTCCACTTTGACTTATAACCATCTACATTTATGTCTACAAGCCTTAACTGCATAGCTCAAAAGTATACCTTCATATCAAGTAACCCTAAACCACCAAAATCAAGTAACACTAAACTATCTTGCTCTATGGAAAGAGAATCAACTTACCCCCCCCCCCTTAACTCCTGCCTTCATCCCCTCCCAAATAACTCCAAATCTTTTTATTAATCATCTACGACTTTTCCACTGGTTGACAAAAACACACCTTACCTGTATATAAGACTAAACAGAATAAAAAAAAATATTTGCTTATCAATCAATATCAGGGTTGCCAGATTTCCGACTGGCCACGTAGGGACAAACAAAAGTGAAGACTAAAAAAAAAAAGGTCTGGCAGGGTCTTTAATGCGGAACATCAGAGTTCCGCATTAAACAAAAGTAGTTCTGTGTTTATTTTTTAGAAGCACGGAGCTGCTTCTGTTTAATGCGAAACATCGCAGTTCCGCATTAAACAGAAGTAGCTCTGTTTTGTGATGTTTTGATTGGCCCGTATACTGGTATACGGGCCAATCAAAAATCGCTAAACATGGAGCTACTTCTGTTTAATGCGGAACTGCGATGTTCCGCATTAAACACAAGAAGCTCTGTGTTTAGCGATTTCTGATTGGCCCATATGCCGGTATACGGGCCAATCAAAAAAAAAAAAAAAACAAAGCAGAGGCTGCCCAGGATTTAAACCAGCAGTGCAGGACTCGAGATCAGGCTGCTGATCTCGGGACAGTCCTGCCCAAATAGGGACGTCTGGCAACCCTAATCAATATCCACATCTGCAATTGAGAGCTTTCAGCTTCTCAGTGTTTATATTATCTTGTTTAGTTTCTTCCCGCATACCTTTTGGTGCCATAACAGAATCTGTTTTAATCTATACAACTAAAAAACAAATCTTATCATATCCCCATAAGTATTGGTATTGCCAAGAAAGTTAATGAATGGGTACAAATTTTACTGCTATAGCTTTTGCTTTATACTCATTTATTTTATATTCTGAAAAGACTTGAAACTGTTTTAAAATGTTGTGCAACACCAACATGTTTTCCCAATGTATCAAGTACAAAATATCATCTAGAAATAAAGCTAACTTTCTCTGAAAACCATACCAATTACATCCTTGAATTTGTGAATCTCTTATTTTCTTTGCCAATGGCTCTGAATATAAAGCAAAAAACAGTGAGGAAAAAGGACATTTCAGCCTGGTTCCTCAAAACTTAGAGAGGACCCCCCCTTAATATATCCTCCTTATTAACTCCAATACCCTATAAGGGAACATAAATGTTATCATTACAATACTCAAATTCTCATCTGGCTCCACTGAATGCTCTCTCTAGAACAAGGCCCACCAGGAACAGTGGTATTTTCTTACAGTCCAATTTCCTGTGGCTCATTATTGTTCTAATAATGTTGTCAAATATTTGCTTCTTCTCCAGAAAACCACACTGATCTATAACTATCAACTTTGGTAAAACCTCTGACATTCTCTTAGCTAGCACGGACAGACACTTTGTAATCAAGGTTTAAAATTGGAGCAAGTTAATATGAAGCCAGATGAAGTGTCTTTACCCTCTTTGGATAATACACCCACCACAGCTTTCATCCAAAACACTGATACCTCCCTTTAAAAACAAAGCCTTTCAGACAGCTATCAATTTCTCCCTTTCTACTTTTAAAATCTCCAAAGGAATACAGTCTGCTCCTGGAGATTTCTTTATTGATTGATTATGCATTGCATCACCATTTTTATATAATCACTTCCCATTGAAGATACTAATTCTTAAGTCTCATCATCCTCTAACATTGATTTAATTTAATCTTGCAAGAAAATTTTCTTTTGTGCCTATTCTTGGTCTCTCCATTTCTCTGCTTTATATAAATTTACATAAACGTTTGGAAATATCCCTTATACCGCTATAGAACTATTCATTTTTTTCTCACAGGCTTCCCAAGTTTGGCTATAAATCCTTCCACTTTCTGTTAAAGTTGTTGTACAAACATTTTTCTGCACTATGAAAAAAACATGCTAACTAATTCATATTATGAAAATACTCTCATCTTCCCTTTAGCACTCCGCAGTTGCTCCTCCTCCTACTCCTTTTCAATATGTCTCTCTCTCATTTCTACCACCCTTCTAAACTCTATTTTCATTTCATGCCACTCACTGGCCATTCCATCTGAAGTAATTTTTATCTTCCCCCATACCTCTCAGATCATATCCATTATCCATTTCATTTTATTCCTCCATTTTAACAGATAAACAGGAAATGCCACCATCTAATTTTTATCCTGCATCTTTATGCATGAACTATTACAGCTACAGGATAGATATCAAAGCTTTCAATTAAATACACATGCACCTGTAAAATACAATTTCTATGCAATCAAGCCCAAGTTATTCCATTCTTGTGAATGACGTAAATTCTGTCCGAGTTTCTGCTACTAAATTCATATCTTCCACAATTCTTCAGAAATCAACTGTCTTTTTTTAAACACCTTTACTGAATTATCACTTGTGACATATGCAAATTTACATTTATACAAAAGTAATCAAACTGTATTAACATTAACAAACATTATACTTCACATACATTGCTAAGTATCATATAACCTAAGCAACATTACATAAATTATTCAGTTCCTGACCCCCCCCCCCTTTTTAAGCAAGAAAACATCTTTATTCAACCATCATTTATGACATAAGCAATCGCACATTTATATAAATGAAAACAAACTACACAATCCTAGTTGCAAGAATTTTACATAACAAACCACACTGACACACTCCCAGTTGGAAACATTATACATCACTTATAATCTACCCAATCATCTTCAGTCAAACATTACATAGCTCATTTAATTCCTGCCTTCTTTTAAACCACATTCCTCCCCTGTATATATTGTTCCCACAATTCCAATTTTTGACTATGTAGTTTGCTCTTACCCTTTTTAAAAGCTCTCAATTCCAGTTGTTTTATCTCTGTTACTATAGTCACCACTTCTAATATTGTTGGTTTAGATTTTAATTTCCCTTCTCTAGTAAGTGCTTGTTTGGCAGCCACCATAATTAGACACAGCAAGGCCTTACCATGTCTAGGCAATTTTGATTCTGTATCATAGCTCAGAAAAAACATCTCCCTTGTCACACCAATCTGCCCACCCAGCATCTCCGACAGTGAATCCTGCAGGGAATCAAAGTCCACCACCCTAATGCACTCCCAGAAAATATGTTCCCAAGTACCTCTTTCTTCTCTGTCACACCTCCAATATTTGCTCCCAACCAGGAGAAAAATTCTTTGGAGTGTATTTGGGGTATAAAAATATTGATGTAAACATTTCCAAGCAAAAATCCTTACTATTCTAGATTTTGTTGCATATTTGGGAGGCATAAATATATCCTCTCATTGTTTCTTTGTGAATTGCTTATCCAGTCTCTCTTCTGACTCCTTCCTAACCTCCTCTGACTGATTCTTATAGTCATTGTGCAATATTTTATATGCTCTACTAATTATTCATTTTTTAATGGCAGCTTCTGTTCTAGATTCTACTAAAAACTCTACCAGTGCTGGTCTTTTGTTTAGGATCCCCCTATTTCTTTCTCGTTGCCCATACTCTGATATCAATCTTTGATAGGTAAGGCAATCTCTAACCTGCAGTCCAAATAAATTCTTGGCCTCTTCCCATTATATTACCTTGCCCTCTCTAGTTATTTGCTCCCAATACCTTGGTTCCTTTGCCAGTTTTCCCCAATAATTTCCACCCCCTCTTGCCTATTGTCTATATCCCTAATAGCAGTTATCCCTATTGGGCAGAATTTCCTTTCTCCATTCCCATGTTGGCTTAGTTCTCAGAATACTTTCTGCTATTTTACGGCTATAATATTCTGTATGATTATTGTTATTCTCCTTAAAGGCCTGCATCCAAAACCCCAGTCTCTCCTTGTTTCTTGAGCTTCCCCCCATTTCAACATCATCCCTTTCTAATTTTAATTGTAGTTTTCTGCTTGTGCTATGTATAGGAGCCTTAACTGTGTAGTGCTGAAATACCCCTTCAAATTGGGTAATCCCAATCTGCAATGTTCTACTGGAAGAATCAGCTTATCCCACTTGATTCCTGCCATCTTCCCCTCCTAGATAAAGTCCTTCAGCTCTTTATTAGTTGCTATCCACAACTTCTTCTCTGGTTGTTAAAAATGGTTGATAAAAATATGCCTGACCTGTTTATAAGACTAAAGGGACTAAAAACAGTTTGACTGCTTGTATCTTACTATCCCTATAACAAAGCTTTCATTTTCTCAATTTCTGTATTACCTTTTGGTTAGCCTCTTTCAACATATCCTTCGATACCACACCAGAATCAATTTAATCCATACTCCTAAATACTTCATTTTATCATGACCCCATAAATACGGATAATGTCGAACCATTTCGTGTGTGGGTACATAATTTACCGCTGCTGCCTTTGTTTTAGCTTCATTAATTCTGTATCCCGAAAAGATAAGCAACTGTCTGAAAATGTTCCACAATACTGCAATATCTCTCTGGTTTTGTCAGCAGGTATAAAATAATATAATCTGCAAATAGATCCATCTTTTCTTGACTACCAGACAAATTATATCCTTGAATTTTTTTGAAATTTTCTTTCCCAGTGGTTCTAAATATAATGCAAATAACAAATGGGAAAGAGGACACCCCTGTCTGGTTCCTCTGCCTCTGATCCTTCATATATCCTTCCTAATCAACCTTATAATTTTTTCAGTAAATGCAAATAATTCCATTGCCCTCCTCATAAAGTCACAGCTTACTCTGTCAAATGTTTTCTCTGCATCAAGAGCCTCATGGTATCTTCTTACATTCTGCTTCCCTCTGGATTATCAGCGTTCTGTTAATGTTGTCAAATGTTTGCCTCCCCCCACAAAACCAAAATGATCCATATCTATCAATTTTGGTATTACATTTGTCATTCTTTCAGCCATTATAGATATGAACACTTTATAATCATGGTTTACAATTGAAATGGGCCTGTATGAAGCAGGGTCTGACGGATCTTTACCCTCTTTAGTTATTAAAGCTACCACTGCTTTCTTCCAGGATGTTGGTACTTTTCCTCCTCTTAAATACTGTTAAACAAAACCTTCCAGGTCTTTATCCATTTTTTCCTTCCTAGCTTCCAATCCTCCACAGGATTACCATCTATTCCTGGGGACTTTCATGTAGATTGGTTACACATCAAAAAGTTTTATCTAATGTCCTCCTATCTTAACCGTTAGTAATTCAGCCTCATCTACCTCTAACCTTGGCATATTTAATTCTTCCATAAACATTTCCATTTGTATCTTTTCTTGATTTCCATATTTCTCTGCATTACACAGACTTTCACAGAATTTTTGAAATACTTCTAATACCTCTACAGGATCTTGTTACCTTCCCTGTTATTATTTATTTTATTTGACATTGGTTAACCAGGTTAGTCCAACTGAGGCTCCCTAAGCTTGGTGACAGCCCTTTCTACTTTCTGTTGCCCGAGTCATTGTGCTAAACGCTTTTGTTCTCTACTGTTATTATCAAATAACAGTTGCCTAACAGTAATCCTTCTAAACTTGTGCATATTATCTAGGTATTTGCTTATTTTCTGCTTAGCATTCTGCAGTTGATCCTCTTCTTGTTCTGTGAGATTCTCCCTATTATGCAATGCTTTTATACTTGTCCGTCCCTCTAAATAATTCTTGTTACTTCTTAACCAGAGCTCCCTTTCTTTTACATCCACCATATTTTTTAAACCCAACCTTAATTTTATCCCACTCCCTAGCTATACTTTCAAAGAAATTTCTATCCTCTCTAACAGCTCCTGAATTACCTCCACACTACCCATTCCTTAAATTCCTCTCTTTTCAACATATAGGTGGGAAAGCACAAGTGACTCATTTTTATTTTATTACCCTGTATTTTTATTATAGTTATTATTGGTGCATGATCTGAAATAGTAATTGGGTGCCTATCAAGACCTTCAATTAAATGCACATGTTCCTGTGAAATGTAAATTCTGTCTAGCACAGACCAGTTATCATATTTTGAGGAATAATATGTAAATTCACTCCGAACTCCTATTACTGAATTCAGATCTTTCATGCCAAATATTTTCATAAATTTCTTCAAAGATCTATCCTTGTTTGTTATACTTTCCCTTCTCGGCACCCCACACACCTCTTCACTGTTGCAAATCACATTCCAGTCTCCAACTATAAATAATATTCCTTGCTGAAAACTGATTATTTCTCCCAGAACTTTCTTAAGCTTGATTATAGATTTTTAGGTGGAATATAAATACATGCCAGTGTAATCCTCCTCCCTTGTCGGTAGCCTCTTAACAGAACAAATCTGCCATTATCTTTTTAATTTTCTTCTATCACTATTGGAGCTTTCCTTGCAATTAATATAAGTATTCCTCTTTTCCTTTATCCCAGGTACTCTGCTGAATAGCCATCCTGAAAACCTTTATCAAATTCACATTTTCAGTTCTTTAGAAGTCTCTCTCCTATAACGTAGCTATTTGCACTCTATATTTTTAATATAGTTCACTGCTCTTTTATATTTATCTGTGAGACCAGACCACTGACATTTACAGACATTACAGAAAGCATCATTGCATTAAAAAGTTATTATTCCCACCTTTTACATATACCTTTTTTGATAAATGTTTAGTTCCAGCTTTTGTCACATGCATACACAGTTTGACAGGTTGAACTATTATACAGTTGTTTCTTGTCATATCCATTGAGCCTATGTCACATCTTACAAAACTTACTCTTTTACTGAAAGCCCTCAAACAAACCCCCCCCCATACCCCCTAACGCTCATTAACTTAATACTAACACACAAAACTATGCACATCTTTAAATACTGAAGTTAAACCCTCCTAATAGGAACAAAAGTCCCAAACTGACAGCCTTACTCACAGACATGAGTTAACCTAAAAGAAAGGTTAAACATGCTAAGATACACAGTGCAGCCTGAGCTTCTAAGTGCTAATTGGTGTTGTCGTTTCATTATAGCTCTCCCAGATGGGAAACATAGGAGTGCTTTTAGAGAACATTATGCCCTAGCCAATTTCTCCTCTTCTTTTTTTTTCCTTCAGCCAATCACTCTCCACCAGGTTGTACAGATATGTGTGTTGAAAGAGTTATTTGCAAAGTGCTATTTGAAATGTAACCGCAGTGTGCCCTACTGGAAAGCAACAGAAATGTACATACACTATTGTAACTGTTTAAATGTCTATATTTTAACAGTGGAAACCAGGACAGAGGAGGCTAACCTCAGTCTAGTAAATTTTAGAAAAACAACTGAAATTAAATTACTTTATGTCTAGGCGATAAAGGATGGTATCTTTCAGTTTTCAGTGCAACAAGAAAAACAATGTCTGTACTAGGAAACTTTCTGTATTGTCTTTAGAGTAAATTAATAATTAATTACTAGTCTTAAAAGCATGAAGGAATGCAATTGTTTTATGACTTCCAGCATCTGCCAGAGATCTGAGGAGAAGCCCTTGTCTGTATATTTTTACAGATAGATGCTAAACACTGCCAGCTTCAGCAATGGGGGGTTTGGCCTGGGAACCAGAAGTCAGATGACAAGAAATGTCATTCTGCAAGTTAACCCAGCAGTAATATTTGAAATATTAATGTGAGAAGTCTCTTAGTGAGACACAGCATTGTCTTGGACCTGACAACAACTAAAAGATCCATTCACCACATCTGCCTTGCTCTATTAGTAAGTTCTTAGGTTATAGTAATAATCTTAGATTCAGTTAGGAATACAGTGAAAATTAGTTTAGATATTTTTCTTTATTTGAGACTGTCCTACAATGTGGTTTTGAACTATGATGTCACTGTGAATACATATTTAGTATTGTCTTGTTCTTTTACTATTTATTATTAAATATACTGAAACCTTCATTGTGGCTGATTTGTGTAGAGATATTTAAGTTTTGAGAGTACTTGTACACTTATTTGGTGACACTGTGGGCCACTCCTAATAGCCTTTCTCTCTGTCAAACTACTGCTTGTGTTAATATTAACATTACACAGTAAAATTGGACACCCATTGTTAAGGGCCTTAAAGTAGCTGATGAGGAGTTGACTGGTGGCAGTGGATACTACCCTACAGTCTGGGCAGAAGAAGCATAGCTAGTAAACCTGTGTCAGCCTTTGCCAGGTGTGTGTTTGAGTGTAATTCAAAACCTCAAAGAGTGTGGGTATCAGCTATCTGGGCAAGGACATAAAGCACTGGTTGGACAGAAAGGGTGCTGGAGGTCTTGACTTGGTCACTTGGCTGAGATTTCAACTCTCTAGTTGTGACAGTGGGGAGTGTTACTGGGGATCTGGAGAAAGAGGGAGAAACCAGCACTGGGCTATAGTCTCTGTGTGCTCATAAGGGAAACTGCACTTGATGCAGAGAGCTGCATCTGGAAACACTGTGTGCGTACTTGTCATCCTCCCAGTGTACATCCCCCACTGGTGCCAATGGTGAGGACTGAGGCTCCTCGATTACTGGTCCAGTGGTGGGGTGTCACTTATTGGCTGGCAGTGGTGGATCACCACATCATGTATTAGGATTTGGTGGTGTGGATACTGAACTCCTGTACCCTGTAAACAGTGGTCACTAAAGAAGGTGTTTGTACTCTCAAGCAGCCACAGAAAAGATATTTAGAGTTTCATACTACAATAGTTGTATTTACTTATTGGTTAGCTTAGTTATTCAGGGAGAGCAAGAAAAAATGTTAGCAGAGGAGTATGGCAAGCTGACAAGGAGACAGTTGGTTGAGATGTGCCAAACCAAAGGACTGGCGCATGCCAACCTGACTAAAGCAGAAATGATTGCAGCTTTCGTCACAGCTGCATCACAGACCAGCAACCAGACTGGCCATGGGGATGTACAACTCTCAGGAATTAAAAATCCATCTGGAGTTAGACAGACTTGAACTGAAGGCCAAACGTTTGGAAATAGTATCAGCAAAGAGACTGCCGCATTTGGAGGTCGAAGCAGAATCAGTAGAGAGACTGTGGCATTTGGAAGCTGAAGAAGATGAAAGGCAGAGGCAACATGAAAAGGAAATGCTGACTCTTTGTCAGGGTCCTCGGGGTATCAGGGAAAGGAGTAACTGAACTCTAAAAGCAATAAAGGTCAGTAAATTTCTTCCACAATTTACAGAGGGTGATAATTTTGATAGTTTTATTCAGATGTTTGAAAGGGTATGTAAACAGTAAAATTTGACCAAGCACTCTGGGTACAGTTCCTGACCCCCTTACTCCATGGTAAAGCTGTACTGCTGTTTCTAAATTGTCTGATACTGATTGCTTAAAGAAAAATACTGTTAACATTGTTTATTAGAGTGTTTTAAGTTAACACCTGATGCCTACAGAAAAGGTTTCGTGAGCACAGATGCAAGGCACATGAAAGTGTGTATGAATATATGGCTGAACTAAGCATTACTTTCACAAGTGGGTGTAAGGTCACTCCTTTTGAAGGGCTGGCAGACCTTTTGTTTGAGGGAACAAGCCCTTAGTACTTTGCCTGAGAAGATGAGAATCTGGTTGGTAGACCGAGATTGTAATACTACAGATGAGTTGGGGAAAAAAGGAAATCTATACCTAGCAAGCAGGGCATCACTGCACAGGAAAAGGATACCCAGTGCTGCACATGGGTCTAAGGGAACCCATGGTGGGCAGCCTAAACCACCCCAACAGAGTCTGCCAATAACAGGGGAAACCACTAGTTCAAGTACATGGCCAGGATTAAGGGTTAAATGTTTTAAATGTGGGGTCATGTAGTATATAGATGTCTACAGAGGCAAGGTGGGGAACAAAAGGTGGGAGGGCCAGTAAGTGGGAATGACAAAATGCCAGCAGTAAGTTGTCTGGAAATAACAAGAGTACCAAACTACCACAAGAGGTTATATCCTATCTTAGTAGATGGAACATAGGCCACTGCTAAGAGACACGGCCACTGACCTAACCAATGTGAAGCTTACAATGGTTAAAGAGGAGCACTACTTGCTTGGGAAGTCTACTCCAATTAGAGCTTTAGGAGGGACCCATTCCAATTAGAGCTTTAGGAGGGACCCATTCCAAATACCTTTGGCTAGGGTTCACCTGGAGTGGGAGTGTGGAAAAGGAAGCAAGCATGCAGGAGCATTTGAGGATATCCCTGCAGGTGTCCTGAAAGGGAATGAGTTTGATAATTCAGTACCTTTTGGGCATGCAGTTGCATGGAGTCAGGCTTGGAGACAAGCATGTGCGTCTGGTAGCCTGGGTGGGACCCAGACAGATCACACACTTGAAGCCAAGACTGGTGAGGTGGCTACTTCAGGGAAGGATCTACCCTGCAATAGTGAGACTGAAGGTGAGCCACAGCTGCTTGTGTGTACTGAGGTTCCCTTTGACTGAGTGACTGCAAGGGCAGAGGTGAGTAGTTGTACCCAGGCTGACAGTGAGCCACCACTGTCAGTGGATACCAGATATCCTGTGGAAGGGGAGCTGGGAAGGGTTACAAAGAGAGAATTGAGACAAGGCTCCGCTCTTACATCCTACATTAAAAGACTCTGAGGGAGGAGATACAGGAAATGTTGGAACCTGGGGTAATCCAGGTGTCAAGCAGTCCCTGGGCCTCCCCATTCATGCTAATGCCAAAGAAGGATGGCAGCACCAGGTTTTGTGTGGACTACAGGAATTTAAATAGTCACACAGAGTCAGATGCTTACCCCATACCTAGGACAAATGAAGCCCTACAGCAGCTGGGCGGGGCTAAGTATCTTACCGCTATTGATCTTACCAAGGGCTACTGGCAGGTACCTTTGACTCTCAACGCTAGACAGTGGTCAGCCTTTGTGACTCCTTTCGGCTTGGATGAGTTCATGAAGATTCCCTTTGGGATGAAAAATGCCCCAGTGACTTTCCAGAGGCTTGTAGATCATATCCTAGCAGGATATTTTGCCATTGCTTACCTGGATGATATTGCCATCTACAGCCATTTCTGGCAACAGCAGCTTCAGCATGTCAGGGAGGTGTTGAGCAGATGGGTACGGCAGAGGTCTCCTACCTGGGACAGAGAGTGGGGAGTAGTAAGATCAGGCCATTACCTGCCAAAGTGGAAGCCATTCAGGCATGGCCTGTCCCTGCTATCAAAACGCATGTGAGGGCATTCTTAGGGATAGCAGAGCACTACAGAAAGTTTGTCCCCAACTACAGCACCATAGTTGCTCCACTCAAACACCTGACAAAGAAAAAAGTACAGTTTTGTACCTACCATAAATGTAGATGTCTGATAGGTATGCATCTGCAGTCATCATATATGGGTTGTCCTGCCTCAGGCAGCCCTTCGGTCGGCCGGATTCCAAAGTCTGGGTCCGGCGTCAGCTGACGTCGCCCCTTCCCCGACGTCAGAGCGCCTGGGGTATAAAAGCCGACGCCATCTTCCTCAGTGTTTCTTGCCCCAGATGCCAGGTGCCCTCAAAGGAAGGCTAAATTTGGATAAATGCAATAAATTCCAAACATGCACAGAAATATATATATATATATATATATATATATATATATATATATACAACAAATACACCATAATACATAACCCCAGCTAGCTATGAGAGGGAAAAGTACCCAATAAATACCAAAGAGGGGAAGGAGGGAGGGTAAACCTGACTGCAGATGCATACCTATCGGACATCTACATTTATGGTAGGAACAAAACTGTACTATGTCCTTCAAGGATGCATCTGCAGTCATCACATATGGGTAGAATACCATAGCCAATCTGGGGGTGGAGGATCTATGAAAAGGATGGTGTAGCTAAAATGCCCTGCAGGACTGCCGTAGCAAAGCCTGCTCTGGATCTGGAATATAGAGGTAAATTGTAATGCTTGGAAAATGTATGCACGGAGCTCCATGTAGCAGCTTCTAAAATGTCCTTGGTAGCCACCCTCTTAAGAAGGCTGTGGAGGTGGCTGTGGCTCTGGTGGAATGAGGTCTAATGTTAGCTGGCACAGTTTTTCCATGGAAGGAATAACAGAAAGCGAATGCAATTCCTATCCATTTTGAAATTGTCTGTTTGGAAATTGCTTTTCCTTGTGCACCAGCAGCATATGCTACCAACAGCTGGTCAGTTTTTCTGTAGCTTTTCGTTCTGTCCAAGTAGTAGCGCAACTGTCTGTGTATGTCCAGAGTGTGCAGAAGTTTCTCCCCTTTGTTTTGTGGATTTGGAAAGAAGGTAGGCAGGTGAATAGCTTGGTTTAATGAGACCCTGGATACCACCTTTGGCATAAATGAAGGATTGGTTCTCAATGAGACTCTGTCCTGATGAAAAATAAGAAATGGCTGTACTGCCATGAGGGCCTGTAACTCAGATACTCTTCTTGCTGAGGTTATGGCTAGAAGGAAGGCGGTCTTTCAAGACAGGAACAGTAGTTCTGCAGATGCTGCTGGTTCAAAGGGAGGCAGAGTTAGTTTTTCCAACACGAAGTTAAGGTCCCAAGTAGGCACTGGAGGTTTCCTTGGAGGATTGATGTTTTTAATTCCTCTTAGAAACTGTCTTAGGAGAGAATGAGAAAAAACAGGTGGATCAGTATTGTACTCTGCTGAAATTGCTGAAGCATGAATTTTAATGGAAGAGTAAGACAGGCCATTGTGGAGCATTTCTGCCAAGTATTCCAGGATATGTGGCATGTTCATCACTGTCGCATCTAGGCCCTTTGTGGTGTTCCAAATGTGAAATCTTTTCCATTTTGCTGAATATGCCTTTCTTGTGGAAGGCCTGCGAGCTTCCATGATGATATCCTTCACTCTCTTGGATAACTTATTCTGAGGAGGAGTCAAGGTATTTTCCAGGCTGTTAGTCGCAAGGTTTTCAGGTTGGAATGCAGAGTTTTGTAATTGTGCTGTGTCAGGAGAAGTGGCCATTGAGGAAGAGGCCATGGTTTCGTGTGTGACATGCTCTTTAACAGTGGGTACCAGTGCTGTCTTGGCCAGTCCGGAGCTATCAGAATCACTTTTGGCTGCTCTGTCCTGATCTTCAGTAAGACCTTGGTCATTAATGGAAGAGGTGGAAATGCATAAACTGTTAGGGTTCTCCAGCTGAAAGATAGGGCGTCCACTTTCCATGCTTGTGGGTGGTATGTCCTTGAGCAGAATTTTTTCAGCTGATGATTGTGGGGCGAGGCAAAACGATCTATGTCTGGTCTTCCCCATGATTGTGTTATCTGTAGGAAGATGTCTGGGTGCAACATCCATTCGTGTGCATCCATGATATTTCTGCTTAAGCTGTCCGCCAGTATATTGCCTTTTCCTGGCACAAACTGGGATTGCAGGTCTATATTGAGTTTCAAGGAAAGTTCCCATAGATTCATTGCCAGTCTGCAAAGAGGGTAGGAATGGGTGCCTCCTTGCTTGTTTATGTACCACATAACTGTGGTGTTGTCTGTCCTTATTAGCAGATGGCCTTGATGCAGAAAGAGTTTGAAGGCCTCAATTGCATGTATCACTGCCAGCATTTCCTTTTGGTTTATGTGCATGCGTAGCTCCTTTTGTGACCATAGTCCTTGAATACATCTGCCCTCCATGTGTGCTCCCCAACCGTGGTCTGAAGCGTCCGTTGTAATAGTTTGGCTGGCTATTGGCTTGCTGAAGGGCAGACCCCTGTTTGATTGGCTTGCTTGAGCCCACCACAGAAATTCCTTTCGGAGACATGGAATGAGTGGGATCAAAGTTTCTAAGCTGTGGCTGTGCTGAGTCCATAAACTCCTTAGGTACCATTGTAGTTTTCTCATATGCAGCCTTGCTTGGGGAATGAGAAGAATGCAAGATGCCATGTAACCCAGGGATTGCAGGATTTTCCTTGCAGTCAGCTGAGTTTGTCCTGTCAGATTCTTGAAGTAATCCGGTAGTTGTCTTTGTTTTTCTTCTGTGAGAAAAGCCATTTGGGTGGTTGTGTCTAAATCCACACCCAGAAAAGATATTCTTTGGGATGGAACAAGTCTTGATTTGTGAAAGTTGACTGTATATCCCAATGCCTGCAGTAGGTGGATGGCATAATTCAAGTCCTTTACCAAAGTTTGTTGGCTGTCCGCTTGTATAAGGCAGTCGTCCAGATATGGGTATATTTGAATCCCCTGAAGTCTGCAGTGTGCAATTACTGATGCCAGGCATTTCGTGAATATTCTGGGCGCAGTAGATAAGCCAAAGGGCAATGCTGAGAATTGATAATGCTCTGAGCCTGCAAGAAATCTGAGGTGTCTTCTGCAACTTTGTCTGATAGGGACATGGAGGTATGCCTCCTTGAGGTCTAGAGTCACCAGCTAAGACCCCTTGCCCAGCATGGGAAGGAGTTGCTGTAGTGTCAGCATTTTGAATTTTGGCACAATGAGATAAGTATTCAGTGCGGACAAGTCGAGAATAGGCCTCCATTCATTTTCTTTTCTTGGAACAAGGAAAAGTCTGGAATAAAATCCTTGGCCTTGTTCTGAAAGAGGAACCTTTTCTATAGCTTTCATTTGCATTAAGTTGGAGATTTGTTTCAAAGCCTCTGCCCTTTGATTTGGTGGCAGGTCTGGCATGCCTTTTCTTTTTGGTAATGTGTGAAAATGGAACCTGTATCCTCTGTCTATTATTTGCAGTGTCCATTTGTCTCTTGTAATAGTGTGCCAATTGTCTGAGAATAAAGAAAGCTTTCCACCCAAAGGTGCTTCTAATTGAGCCCTGGTTGGCGGAATCAAAGCAAAGTCATTGAGTCTGTCCTTGTGCAGCAGTTGTAGGTCCTGCACTACCTCTCTGGTTGGGAGGTTGCCACTGACGCCCTCTGTAGGAGCTTCTAGCTTGCCCTCTACCTCTGGCACGCCTGTTCTTGCCTCTCTGAAATCTTTCTGTGTCCGGAAAGGACCAATTCTTGGCAGGCCAATTTCTGCTGAATCTTGGTGGTTGGACTTGTAGAAAATCTTTAACTGTTTGTACAGATTTTGCCTTTTCCTCAACCTTCTTTAAGACCTCCTGAGCAGTGGAGCCAAATAACTTTTGCTTTTCCAGGGGAGCATCCAGAAGCTTAGCTTTAACATGGTCTGGCAGAGATTGTTCCTTCAGCCAAGCATGCCTACGTATGACTGCACCTGTCATAGCTGACCTACATGAAGCTTCCAATGCATCATAACCACATTGTAAGAAATGGTTACTAACCTGCTGGGAGTTATGTACCAGATCCTGTAGTGATTTGCGATCTAGGGGTTCAGGTGAAGACAGTTTCTTATGCAATTCATCTAACAAATACTCTTGGTACTGTATCATATGAAATTGACAATTTAATGCCCTCATAGAAAGAGTAGCAGAAGTATACACTTTTTTACCCCATCTCTCTAAAGCCCTGGACTTCCTTTCAGAGGGGAGTGGATTTTTAGAGGTGGCAGCCGCAACCCCTTTAGGGCCCTGGGAAATAGTTTCTGGATCAGCAGCGTGGGCCTTGTAAAGAAAATGATGCGAGTCTGGGACCCTGTAGTACCCATCGGGTTTGACAGGGTCCGGGGGAAGAGTGTCAGGGGTTATGCTAGACTCAGAGTACACATCATCAATGACATTCAAAACAGGAGGAATAACCAAAGGTCTATGCTGAGGTAAATGCAGAAAAGTTCTTAATCTTTTCCTGGAATCAGAAAATTCCTGGCCCTGACATTTGAAATGCTCTCTCATAGTGTGAAGGGTCTCACCGAAGGATAGCTCTTCAGGAGGGGAGGCCGAGGTGATGGATTCCTCTGCATCAGAATCCTCGTAGGCCGAAAAAGCCTCCTCCTGGTAGTCCGAGAGAGCAGAGCCATCAGAGGCCTCCTCTGAGGAGAGGGGATCAGAGGGCTCAACCCTGGGCCTTTTGTCTAGAGGAGGTTGAGAGCCCCTGTCCGGATGAGGTTGAGATCCCCTAATCAAGGAAATAAGGTCTTCTGCTAAAGTAAGAATCTGTGAACTTGTAGAGGGTCCCTGAGGAATAACCCTGGGGGGCATAGCTTTTGTATGTTTAGCAACTTTAGCCCTGGTGAATGCCTTTATGGACATGGATGCAGGAGGCCTAGCTGCACCACGTGCTGGAGTAGTTTTGTCTAGAGGAATGGTGTGGGAAGTTTCCAAAACACCAGTTTCTGAAGGAAATTCAATAACCGACTCAGCAGGGGCCTCCGGGGCCGAGGTTGTCGGTTGAGCGTTTTCGGGTGTCGGAAGTACCAAGGACTTGGTTTCAGCCGAGACCGAGACACTCGCAGTAGGCCTGGCCATGGTTTCAGCCGAAACCGCGGCCCGCGTGTGTCGGTCCTTGTCCTTCCGTTTCTTTATTAAATGTGAAGTCGGAGTCTCTGACGGCATTTTGTATGAAAAACTAGCCCCAAAAATTCCTCTGTGAACTCCGCCCGACGTCTAAGAGTGCGTCGGTTGAAGGAAGCACAGGCTGAACAGGCCAAGACGTCGTGGTCTGGGCCTAGGCAGGGGAGGCAGTAAGAGTGGAAATCCTTATGAGGTATTTGTTTCCCACAAGTTAAACAATTATTAACTTTATCTGACATCGGCTGAGGCAAGAAAGAGTCCCCAACGGGGTACTTAGCTTTTGAAGTCTTCGGTTAGCTGAATTACAGGAGCTGGCCGTCCGGCACTTGCAAACTGCTTCTGCTTCGGGCACCACGCGGCAAGAAAGACTGATGAAGATGGCATCGGCTGATGCTTTTATACCCCAGGCGCTCTGACGTCGGGGAAGGGGAGATGTCAGCCGACGCCGGACCCAGACTTTGGAATCCGGCCGACCGAAGGGCTGCCTGAGGCAGGACAACCCATATGTGATGACTGCAGATGTATCCTTGAAGGACATCAGGTCAAAACTGTTAAAGGGGGAAGTAATCATGAAAAGTTGGGGGCAACTATGGTTTACAATTACCAAGCACCTAAACTTAGAGGTATTCTTTATAGTACTTGGGATATGGTGTTTTCAGCTGAATAAAAGAAATATCGAGCGCACATCCTAAGATTACATACAAAAGAGGGACAGTTTGAAAAACATGTTTGAAAGGCATGGTCTTAAGCACAAACATTTAGGTCATTCAAAGATGACAAAATGTGGGTGCTGTAAATACTGTAGGTTTATCAACTATGGACCGTATGTAACTGCTGATGGCTATGACAAACCTCTTACATGTCCAGTGATTTGTAGTTGTAAAACTAAAATGATAGTATACATAGCAACATGCACTTCCTGTCCAGCATTTTACAGATGAAAAACAATGAGGAGTTTGAAAGAACATATTTATGAAAATGTATATGTAATTAAAATATCTGAACTGACCAACACTCTTCACAAGCACACAGTTGAATGCCTAGGTTTTAATAAGTTTCTGTTTTTTGCTACAGATAGAGTTTATACTTCAGAATGTGATTGCAACAGCATATTCTTACTTGAACAAAAAGAGTTAATGTGACAAATACATTTGAATGCCACTACAAAGCCAGGGCTTAATGAGATGCTTTCTTTAAATAGTATTTTAAAATACAGAGTAGCAATTCTGAGTTAGTAATATTTTACAGGTTTATTTATTTGCACTTTCCTTTACATGTACATTATATCTATTAGAGGAATTGCTTGTTTTATTGCTTTTGGTTAGATAAATATGTATTTAAGTGTTTTTAGAAATAGGAATACTTTAAGTAATTATTAGAGTACTTAATGAATTAATGCTTTTTACTGGTGGCTGTTCATTATTTAAAGAGTTGATGAAGTGCTTGTGCTATCTCTGATGAAGTCTTTGTAACCAAGACAAAAGCGCTTAGATCTATTAAAGTGCGATTCTTTCTATGCTTGGTGTTTTTGGAACTTGTGACTGTTTGCCGATACTGTTATTTACACATCTACTTCTGCTATTATTTATCGATCTATTGCTGGTTTGGTTCGCTAGAGGAGCACAGTGATTTTTGCTGTTTTGGAACTGATGAATGCAAGACGCATAAGCAGCAAAATGTCTGAACGCGAGACCTTCATTACCCTCGAAGCACATGTTTAAATGAAAGAAACATGGTTCCCAGTGTAGTGATGCCACTCTCTCTATTCCAAGGTACTGCACCCATCATGTACTTATAACCACCAGCAACTGCGGGGAAGTATCCTTATTTATTCATAACACCACCGTCTCTCACTACATTCCACATGATATAAATATGGAACTGTGTGAAGTGTTAATAATACTCAATAAAATTACAGCCAGTTATACAGCACCAGTTATGACACTTTCAGGGCATGCAGAATAACTTAACCAGCTAGATAACCCAACTATTTAACCAAATAACTTTCTTATGAGTGACTTCAACTTTCCACACACAAACTGGCAAATATAACTTACCAATAGTACATATGCCAGAGATGTCAGGTCTTTGTAACCACCAAAACAACTGACTAAACTGTCCTCTCCCCCACCAGAGATGTCAATCATCTACATCTTGCACTCACTAACATATCCCGTTGCAGTACAACTTTGTTATCCTGTCCTTTGTGAAATCTGACTATCTCAATATGACCTTCTTCATGAAGATCTACTTCAGCACCTCTAACTCTTTCACTTTGGGGGACTACGCTAAAACCAATTATTTACTTTTCACCAATCTTACTGATTATCACAGATGGTACACAGCAGCCCAGCTGCTCCTCCTTAAACAGTAGTATTCAGGCATCACAATCACTCAACACAAGTAATGGCAAGTTTAAAAAGTACAGTTGTGTACACTTACCATAAATGTAGATGTTCGAGTGCATTCACTGTTGCCGTCATCACATTTGGGTTGATTCCCAAAGCTGAAGAAAAGGGTGGAGGCAGTCAAGAAGACTGGGGGCTGGCTAGGATGCCCTGCAAGACTGCAGTGGCAAAGTCTACCCTGGATTTGGAGAAGATAGGCAGGTGGTAATGCTTGGTGAAGGTATGAACAGATGTTCATGTCGCAGCCTCCAGGATGTCCCTGGTGGGGACTCCTCTGAGGAAAGCTGAAGAGGTGGAGGTTGCTCTGGTAGAGTGAGTCCTGACCCCCTTAGGAGGAGGTTTCCCGTGCTGCTTGTAGCAGAAATGGATGCAGTGTGCTATCCATATGGAAATGGTTTGTTTGGATATGGCTTTGCCCTCTGCTTCTGCAGTAAAGCTGACTAACAAGTGATCAGTCTTTCTAAATGATTTAGTCCTGTCTAGATAAAATCTGAGCTGTCTGTGCACATCTAGAGAGTCAGTATCCTTTCTCCCTTGTTTTGTGGGTTAGGGAAAAAGGTGGGCAAATGAATGGATTGGTTGAGAGCCACACTGGACACCACGTTTGGCATGAAGGATGGGTTACTCCTGAGGGAGATCCTGTCAGCATGGAAACCGATGAAGGGCTCTACAGCCATTAGTGCTTGTAGCTGGGATATTCTTTTGCTGAAGTGATGGCCAGAAGCAAGGTTGTCTTGCATGAGAGAAACTTTAACCCTGCTGAAGCTGCTGGTTCAAAGGGGGGCAGGGTGAGCTTTTCCAACACAAAGTTTAGGTCCCAAGCTGGGGTAGGTGCTCTTCTGGGTGGCCTCAAGTTGCTAGCCCGTCTTAGGAACTGTTTGAGGAGAGGGGGTGAGAAAAGAGGTTGCTCAGTGCTGAAATGAGCAGAGATAGCAGAGGCATGAATTTTAATAGAGGAAAAGGATAGACCACTGTGTAGTACATCAGCTAGGTAATCCAGGATGAGAGGTAGGGAGGGCTGTGCCGTATCAGCTCCCTCAGCCTGGATCCAGGTGCAGAACCTTTTCCATTTGTCAGCATAAGACTTTCTAGTGCTAGGGCATCTGGCCTCACGTATAACATCTAGAATCTGCTTAGTGAGACTGGCAGCTTGTACAGTGGTCAGGGAATAAGCCAGGCTGTCAAAATGAGGGTCTGTAATTGGGGATGCATGAATTCTCCTTCCCTCTGGGTCAGGAGTGTTGGGATCTGAGGGAGATGCCATGGTGGCAGAGGGGACAGGCTGAGCAGCAGTGGGTACCAGTGCTGGCGTAACCTGTCTGGGGCAATCAGGACTGTCCTCTGTTTTTTTCCCTTATTTTGAGTGGTACCCTGGTAATGAGAGGTAGTGGGGGAAATGCTTAAACCGAGAGGTTGACCCACTGGAAGGATAGAGCATCCACTTTCCAGGCTCTGCAGTGAGGCTCCCTGGTGCAGAACTTGCTGAGCTGATGACTGGAGTAGGAAGCAAAGAGGTGGACCTTGGGGGTGCCCCATTTCTGAGTTATAAGGGTGAAGGTTCTTTGTTATAGCTGCCATTCAGGTGGGTCCAGCAGATTTCTGCTTAAGTTGTCTGCCAGAGAGTTTAGAGAGCCTGGCAGGAATTGTGCTAACAGGTGTAGTTGCATGGCTGAGGCTGTGTGCCAAAGGATCATGGCGAGCCAGCATAGAGGGTAGGAGTGAGTCCCTCCCTGCTTGTTGATAACCTGCATCACAGTGGTGTTGTCTGTTTTGATCAGTAGAGCCCCTGGGGAGAGAAGGGGTCTGAAAGCTGTCAATGCGTGCTGGACAGCTAGCATCTCTTTTTGGTTGATGTGCAGATGTATTTGATGGTGGCTCCATTGGCCCTGTATGCACATGCCATCCACATGTGCACCCCAGGCATAGTCTGATGAGTCTGTGGTGAGGATCTGGGTGGCGTCGGGTTGTGAGAAGGATAGTCCATTGCTGTGGTAGCATGCTGTTGCTCACCAAAGAAAATCTTTCCTGAGACAAGGTATCATTGGTAGAAGAGTTTCCAGGTCTTGAGAGTGTTGACACCAAAGGCTTTTTAGGTACCATTGAAGTTTTCTCATATGCTGTCTGGCATATGGAATGAGTAGAATGCAAGAAGCCATGATCCCCAGAGCTTGCAGGATTTTCCTTGCAGATAGCTGGGTTCTGGTGGCCATTTGAGTAAAATAGTCTGTCAGATAGGCTTGTTTTTCTGGAGTGAGGAATGCAATCTGGGGTGCTGTGTCCAAGCTTGCTCCCAGGAATACAATCTTTTGACTGGGAGCTAGTTTTGATTTATTTTCATTGATGATGGTGTACCCCAGGGAGGTTAGAAGGTTTTTTACAAATGTCAGGTGCTGCAACAGCATTTCCTGACTGTCTGCCTAAATCAGGCAGTCATCCATGTACTGATAAATTTGAATATTTCTCTGTCTGCAGTAAGCAATGGCTGGAGCCAGGCATTTTGTGAATACTCTGGGAGCAGTGGATAAGCCAAAGGGAAGTGCAGAGAACTGATAATGCATAGATCCTGCCCTAAAGCGTAGATATTTCCTGCATGACTCCCTTACAGGGATGCACAGATAGGCTTCTTTTAAGTCTAGAGTGACTAACCAGGTGTCTTTGGCTAGCATAGGTAGAAGCTGTTGCAGGGTGAGCATGCTGAATTTTGGTACCACCAGGAAGGTGCTGAGAATTGAAAGATCTAGGATTGGTCGGCCAAGTGCCCTCTTTTCTGGGTACCAGGAAAAGTCTGGAATAGAATCCTTGACCTAACTGTTCTGCAGGAACAGGATGAATTGCCTTTCGATTGAATTGGGACTGAACTTGGTTTTGTGCCTCTGCCCACTGGTTTGGAGGAAGGTCTGGGAACCCTTTTGGGATTGGCAGTGAGTGGAAGTAAAATTTGTACCCCTGGGATATAATGTTGAGAACCCATCTGTCTTTGGTGATGGAAATCCAGTTTTTTGAATGAAGGGCAAGTTTTCCTCCTAGGGGCACAAGCAGTTGGGCAGAGGTGGGGAGTGGAATTGAAGTCATTGGGAATTCTTTCCGTAAGGGTATGGCTTAGCACTCCCTGCTTTAGAGGTGGAGGCACTCCATTGCTTAGATCTCTGCATACCCTAGGAATGTAGTCTGGGGGGGGTCTGTTCCCCCTGAGTCTAGTTTGAGATGGCCTTGAGGGGGCTGGAAAGAACCAATGTCTCGAGGGGCAATGCCTACTGAATCTAGGAGGCTGTACTTGCAAGAATTCTTTGACTGTCTGCATAGATTTAGCTTTTTCCTCCATCTTTTTAAGAACCTCTTCTGCTTTGGTGCCAAAAGATTGCCCATGTTCAAAGGAGCGCCTAATAACTTTGACTTGACATGGTCTGGCAAGGTCTACTCCTTAAGCCAAGCATGCCTTCTCAGTACAGAACCAGTGACTGCTGCCCTGCAAAATGCTTCTGCGGCATGAAAGCCACACTGCAATGTATGCTTGCTGACTTGGCTTGCAGAATGCATAAGCTTTTGCAACTCTTTATTTTCTGCACAGTCTGTAAAGGTAGCTATTGTTTGCTTAATAAGTTCCATAATATGTTAGTGGTACTTAAGCATGTGAAAAAATAAGTTATGTACTTACCATAATGTTCCATGTGAGTTGTTCATCTCGCCTTCATTCTTACACATGGGTTCGGAGCCGATCCATCGGCTCCGAGTCGGCCACTTTACTAGCTGAAGATCTCAGAGTAGCTTGAGACCAGTTCCCTATCCCATAATGCTCTATGTCCTACCTCTGATGTAGTTTGCTAAATCCAGCATGAACAGGTATAACTCAATAAATAATCCAACCGGAGTAAGAAGCCCCAGAACAAGACCACCAGACCCCAAGTCTACTCGTTCTTCAAGACCCTGGAGGGGGGAGGTGGGTGGGAATGTAAGAATAAAGGCAAGATGAACAACTCACATGGAACGCTATGGTAAGTACATAACGTCTTTATGTGAAGTTGTTCAATCTCAATGATCATTCTTACACATGGGTAGTGTCCCAAGCACCCTAATCTTGGGTGGCTCAAGTGAGTATATTCCTGGGGACAGTGGAACCAAAGGAAGCCCTGTCCACTTTGTAATGAGTGATAAAGGTATGTGGCTTAGACCAAGTGCCAGCTGCACATATAGTGTCCAAAGGCAATCGAGCCACATAAGCAGAAGAAGTGGAAACAGCCCTAGTGGAGTGCACCTTCACACCATGCTCTAAAGTTTGGTTCGCTGAAGAGTATATAAATTTAATGCAGTCAGTTAACCATTTGGAAAGGGTAACTTTAGAGACTGGTAATCCTTTCTTAGTGTCAGCATGAGATACAAAGAGTTGGTCAGATCTTCTGTATTCCTTTGCCCTGTCCAAATAAAATCTTAATTCTCTATGGACATCAAGTTTATGCAACATGTACTCCAACTTATTAGAATAATTACTGAAAAAGGCTGGAAGTTCGATAGTTTGATTCAGGTTAATCTCGGAACACACCTTTGGCAGGAATGAAGGATTAGTCCTCAGTGATACTCTGTCTGGGTGGAACACCAAATATGGGGGGGGGGGGGGTTTGATAGAAAGGGCTTGAAGCTCAGACACCCTACGTGCTGACGTAATGACCACCAAGAGAATAGTTTTCCAAGAAAGAAACTTCAACTGTCAAGATGATGCAGGCTCAAAGAGGGGAAGAAGAATATGTGACAACACTAAATTTGGATTCCAGGGAGTAAAGGGTTGTCTAACAGACAGCCCAAGATGAATGGTACCCTTCAGGAAGGCCCTACATAATCTGTGAGACATCAAATTAGAACCTTAAGCTCCGAGGTAAAAATTAAAAATTGCAGCCAATTGGACTCTAATGGTGGCAGCTGCAGCACCTTCATGAAAAAGCTTAGATAGGAATTCCAGGATACTGGCAACCAGAGCAACATAAGGATCAATGTTATTTTGGGAGGCCCAAAAGGCAAACCGCTTCCATTTATTAGCATAGAACTTTCTGGTGGAAGCCTTATGCAGAGATACAAGAATATGCTGTACCTCTGAGGAAAAATCGTGTCATCTGGCTAGGTTGGGAATCGGAGCAGCCAAGCTGTCAGTTTGAGGGAATGAAGAGAGGGATGGAGGGCCCCTAATGAATGTGTCAGCAGGTCTGGAACTGGATCCGGAATCCAAGATTCCTCCAGTTGATAGAGTCAGAGGAAGGTGAACTAAATCTGACGAGGCCAAAAGGGGGCTATTAAGGTTACAGTCCTTCCCAGGCTTTTGGCATACTACAAGAATTTCGGAATCAGGGGTATAGGTGGATAGGCATACAGGAGTCCCGGGGGCCAATTGTGTACGAGCAAGTCCCTTGGGCTGTCCCCTGGAGGGGGATTCAGGGCAAAGTAGCTTCTGCATTTGGCATTCATAGGGGATGCAAGCAGGTCACAGTAAGGCTGGCCCCATCTGTGGAAAATCATCTCCGCAACTTCATCTTTGAGAGACCACTTGTGCGGTAACAGAATGGCTCTGCTCAATTTGTCTATCACATTGGATTTCCCCGGGATATGCGCTATCAGAAAGCGCCCGGTGGATACAGCCCACTGCCAAATTCTCAAGGCCTCTCGACACAGGGGGGAAGACTTGGTTCCCCCTTGCATGCTGATGTACCAGACCACAGACATGTTGTCCGTCTGTATCGCAATTGTCCCTAGAGGCAGAGAGTAGTGGAAGTGCTGCAAAGCAAAAGCACTGCTCTCAGCTCCAAAACATTGATATGCAACTGTGACTCTGTCTCCGACCAGGTGCCTTGGGCTGTTCTTCCCTGAAAAAGCCCCCCCACCCTATCAGAGAGGCGTCTGTGGTCACGGTGGCTGACAGCGGGGGAGAAACAAATGGTCGACCCACTGTAACTTGTTGGCTGGTCAACCACCATAGAATAACCTTCTTGCAAGAGTCCATAATCATGATTAAGAATGACATCGGAAGTTGCTGGTAAGACCACTGAGTGAAGAGTAACCATTGTAGAATCCTCATGTGCATATGTCCCAGAGGAACTGCTATAAGCGTAGCTGCCATGGTACCTAGTAACTTCAGTACTTGATGGGCCGGTACTTTTCTTCTCTGCAAAATGTCCGAGACCGGGTTTCAGAGGGTGGTTATTCTGTCCAGGGGCAATTTTACTGTGGAGGTGGTGGTGTCTAGTTTTGCAACAATAAAGAAGATATGCTGTGATGGTGACAACGCAGACTTTTTGAAATTGATAGTGATGCCTAACTGAGAGCAGAGATTGAGAGTGTGATCCCTGGACAGAAGTAGTTGATGCCTGGAGGCGGCGGTAAGGAGCCAGTCGTCCAGATATGGAAACACTCGGAATCCTAGACATCTCAGGTGAGCCGTAACTACTGCCATGCATTTGGTAAACACTCTGAGGGCTGTTGCGAGTCCAAAGGGCAGTGCTCGGAATTGGCATTGACTGGCTCCCAGCCGGAAACGCATATGATCTCTGGATGGCCTGGCCATTTTGATATGGTAGCACGCATCCTTGAGATCTACAGAGTACATCCAATCGCCCACTCCGAGGAATGGGAGGACAGACTGAAGCGTGATCATCTGAAACTTCTTCTTTACAAATGTGTTGAGTCTACTGAGATCTAAGATGGGCCTCCAGTCCCGTCTTCTTTGGAACTAAAAGGAATCTGGAGTAAGTTCTGGATCCTATCTGGTCTGCTGGGACTGGCTGGATGACTCTTTTTTTCGTGCAGCCTCTGAATTTCTATGGCTGCTTGATCCCTGAGACTGGGTGGAATGTCCGGGATTTTTGTCCCAACAGGTGGGTTTTCTAAGAATGGAATGATGTAACCTCTGGTAATGATGCTTTGTACCAAAGAATCTGTTGTAATTCCTAGCCAGGCATCCGGATACAAAGCCAAGCGACTCCCGACCGCCTGCAGAGTAGGACAGTCGGGCCTCCTTTCAGGAGTGCTGATAAAACTTACCAAGGAACTGATCGCTGTCGACTTGGTTCTATGGATCCCCTCTGCCGCCAGGGCGGCGTCTTCCATTATTATCTCCTCCTCTGCCCCTGGAGGGGGTTTCACTAGGTATGTTCTAGAAAGCTCCTTGGGACTTTCGAAACCACATTTTTCCACATCTCTGCCCTTTGGGGTATGGTCTGGTAGGAGTGGAAAAATGGGACCCCTACGGCAGATAGAGTCTTTCCTCTTGCTCACACCTAGTGAGAGTCTCCTTGACTTTGGGCCCGAGAAGAGCCATCGAATGGTGTGTTGCCAAAGGAAGACTTGAAGGCTTCCGCAAAGGAGCATAAGCGCATCCAGGACTATCTCCGAAGAGCTACCACTGAACCTGCTGCCCGAATCGAACCATCGGCTGCATAGGAAATTAGCCCCATGGACGAGTTCACTATGGAGTTAAGGGTATTAAGCTGGGCTGTCACCTTCTCAGAGACAGCTCCATCTGTACTACCCTGCAGAGTATCTCCAAGCTCTTTTACGAGATCTCTTTGAAGATGGGTAAAATGAGTCAAGTAATTAAGCGATCGCATAGCAAAGGTAGCAGAACTAAAGATGCGTTTCCCATATCTGTCCATCTTGGAATCCCTATTAGGAGGATGGACAGTAGAAGAGGTTTCTGACATCTCTTTCTTGGTGGCCAATGCCACCACCATGGCATCAACCGAGACTCCCTTAGTGAGGAACATCTTGTCTTGGGGGGAGGTGATAAACTTGCTAGGCCTCCGAGGGACCAGTTGCACAGTATCAGGACACTCCCATGCCCTTCGGGCAACCAATTCCATTAGCTCAAAGGGCGGAGTCACCCAGGAGGTGGAAGGCTGAGACCCAAAGGCCTTCAGGAGCACCATCCCATCCTCAGTAGGGCTAACAGATTGCCAGTCACCCCTCTGCCTAAGGACTTCCAGGATATCAGCAAAGGAGATATCTTCCAAGGGGGACCGTGGGGACCCTTCTGATTCCTCTAAGTCGGTGTCTGATGTCAAAGACTCCTGCGGGGAATTTAAATGCCTCCTCTTACAAAGTCTCTTCCTGGGAACCTCATCAGTGGGAGCTTCTGGTGAGGTCTCAGTAGAGCAAGGGTCACCCGATGGGGTTACCTGATGCTCCGGGTCTCGACGCTTCACAGGGACCTGCGATGTAGAAGCAGAAAGTGGCACTTTAGGGGAGGAGGAGGGACCTGACGAAGTGTTTGTCTTGGATGACATAACCCTCCTCATAGCATCGAAGGCACCGCTACTCTGACCTGAGGAAGCTGCTGGTTCCCAAGAGAACGGCAACTTCCCCGGTGCCGAGACAGTGGGCTCCAAACCAGAGGATGGAGTTGAGCTCATCCGCGAAGCCCCGAGAGGAAGGGTCAGAACCAATGCATCGGTTCGACTCCCCCCCCGGAACAGACCAGAGAGTGTCGGCGCCCAAACTCTTCCAATGGAATTGAAGCAGTCAGGGTTGACGGAGCCGACTCCGAAGGCCCTGCTTGGCTCGGAAGAGGAATAGTCAGTAGGTGGGATGGTCTTAGGCCCTGAAACCGTTTGGGTCGAGGCCGATAATTTAGCCAGTGCCGGGTTCTTGAGAAGCCTCTGAAACACCCGGTCCACATCCACATCAGAGAGGGTCCTCGAAGAATGAGTCGAAGGAACCGAAGATGCCACCGATTGAAGGACAGGTGACCCAAAGGTTTTGGAGACCAGCTCCAAGACCGGGGACCGGCTCCTTAAAACTTGCTTGGTGCACGGCTCCAAAAACTGCAGAGCCGGTGACCGTAACTTCAAGATAAGTCTTGGAGCTGATGACTTGGGCTCCGAGGAAGCCTTAGAAGACTTCAACCCCTTCGATGACATGGAGGTCTGGTCAGCCTTGTCCAAGGACTCCTGAAAATCTGGCTTCAATAAGCCTCCATCCACCAGCTTCCTTCGCCTCTCAAGTGAAACCCTACTACTGAAGTAATGGCAGATAGAGCAATCCTCCTGGAGGTGAACAAGCCCCAAACAATAAACACAATTCACATGGGCGTCTGTGATGGACATCTACTGCCCGCACTTAGGATACTTTTTGAAACCAGATTTTTGTTTCCCCTTATTATCAGACATATAATGAACACCACCACAGTAAACACTATTGAAGAAAACAAGGTTACTGAATAACCAATCACACACACAGTAAACTCTTAACTACTACAAGCAATTTTAAGTTGTCAGATCCCTGAACAACTGTCAAACTATCACAAGATAGAATATATACATATATATATATATATATATATATATACATACATATTTATATCTATCAAAATCTAAGCAGACTACTATCTAAATAAAATATAACAAACTATTTATATATATAAGCCGGATAGGGATTAAACTAAAGAACGGCCAAAGACCTAAGAGCAGCCGCTCTGAAAAGGACAAAACTCGTCAAACTTTAACTAAAGAAAGGCAAAGGCTAACTAGCCCAAAAAGCAGTACAACTGTAAAAATTTAGATTACTATTCAACTATAAGCAGAATATTGCAAAAAAGAAGTATATAACTGGCCCGAGCTCTCTGACGACCTCCGATCTGTTGCAGCGGCAAACTAGACCTGAGGTAGGACAGAGAGCATCATGGGATAGGGACCTGGCCTCGAGCTACTCTGAGATCTTCAGCTAGTAAAGCGGCTGACTCGGAGCCAATGGATCTCCTCCGAACCCATGTGTAAGAATGAACGGCGTGATTGAACAACTTCACATCTGACAATTCAAAGCCCTAATGGCGAGAGTTGCAGAGGTATATACTTTCCCATCTGTCCAAAGCTCTGAATCGCTGTCCGAAGGGGTGGGATTCTTAGCTGTAGTTGCTTTGATACCTTTAGGCCCCTGGAAAATGACCTCTGGGTCAGCAGTAGGATTTTTGAAAAGGAATTTGAGAGAGTCAGGTAATCTGTAGTACAGGTCTGGTTTCCTAGGAGCAGGGGGTAAAGTATAAGGAGTAAGACTGAATTCCATACAGACATCATCATCAACAACTTCCAGGACTGGGGTTATTGCTAAAGACCTATGTTGTGGCAAGTGTAGAAATTCTCTGAGTCTCTTTTTGGACTGAGGATATTCTTGGCATTCCCAATGGAAATGCTTTCTTAAAGTATGTAAGGTTTCACCAAAAGAAAAATCCTCTGGAGGAGAGGCAGAGGGAATAGATTTCCCCAGCATCAAAATCCTCATAAGCAGATAAGGGCATGTCTTCATAATCAGAACCCTCAGAGTCGTTGGACTGTTGGTCTGTTGAAGCTGCTGGGGACTGATCTCTTTTTCTCCTAGCAGGGGAAGGCTGACTTCCCCTAATCAGCATAATAAGGTCTTCTGCCATTCTAAGCATTTGATGTGGCAAGGGAGCAGGAGCATGTGCTTTGGTCGTCAGTTTTCTAGGCATAACACATACTTTTGGCCTTTGAAACTTGGTAGTTTTAGACGGAACTGAAGTCGTAGGTTTGTGTCGAACATCGGTAGTGTGAAGAACTTCCTCAGAAGCCAGTGCCTGCTCAGCGTCTCCAGACCCATCCAAGGTAGAGACATCTGCAGGTTCCACAGTCGAAGAAGAGTCTCGTGGCATACCGGACTCCGAATGGGTCTTGGTAGAGGCCTGCGAATCCACTGAAGCAGGCATCAGGGGCTGCAAAAGCGCCTGACTTGAGTACCGGCGAACTCGTGACTAGCTCAATGGAAATGTAGTCGGCAGCTTTGGATCTGTGCAGTCTGTCTCTGTTTTTATCCTTACGTTTTTTTCAGAATATCGGTAGTTGGATGGCTTACCAAAGCCATTTCAGAATACGGAGATTGAGAAAGAAAGTATTTAGTGACAAAAAGGGACCAACGACGAATGGTTCGGGCGTTAAACAAGGCACAAAACAGACAGCGAGGTACGTCATGGTCTGGTGTGGTATTTGCTTTCCACAGGCAAGACAATTGTTAACTTTTTCCAACATCGGTTAGAGCAAAAAAAAAGGATCCCCAACAGGGTACTTAGCTTTAGAAGACTTCAGGATGATTCAATTCGTAAACGAAAACTCAGCTAGCGGCCGACCGGCACTCATGCAAATTGCTTCTGCTTCGGGGTCCTCGGCAAGAAAGACTGATGTAATGGTGTCGGCTGCCTGTTTTTATATCCCTGACGACCTGACGTCAGTCCTGGAGTGACAGCAACCGACGCAGAAATACTAAGTCTCTGGTATTCGGGGCGACTGAGGGCTACCTGCAGACAGATAACCCAAGTGTGATGACTGCAACAGTGAAACATGAAGAACATCCCCCACATGAACCAACTATGCCACAAAGAAAAAACTCCTGGCCATCTATCAAGTATCTCTACTCCATCATTATAAAAGGAATTTAAAATGCTAACTTTCTCAACCTTACCATTATGAAATGCAAGGCAGACTAGGAACTCTGGACTGCCACCAATTCAAAAAACAACCACAACCTTTTCAGCTATATTAGGAAGCTTACAAGTACACAATTGTGTACTGAACTTTTATGTAACTGCACAGCCTTAAGTACATTCCTAATATTCTTGTGGACAAACTCTCTTCACACTTCAAACCACCTGTACTTCTGTCCCCCTGTTCCCCTTCATACCACCTTTCGATACTTTCTCGTAATAATATACCTGGATCTCTGCTGAGAAGCATCAACTCAGACCTAGGAAAACCCCACCATCAAACTCTTAATCCAGAGTCTTTTCACTGGGTACATCCATAAAGTGTGGCTAAAGTACAGCTGTGTAAGAACTTACAATAACAGTAGATGGTAAGTAGATGTCCTACTGATAACTGTTGCAGTATTCCAAACTGTTGGGTTCTTGCCAAATAACCTGGATGTCCAGCCAGGGTACGAAGCACATAACCTTCCATAGAAACATATGATCAATGTATGATCTGAGCCTGTAGATGTAAGGGTACTTAGATAAGAGGACATATGAGTGTAAATCTTAAGACTACCTCTAAGCCAGTAAGCATGTAGAGGACTGAGGAAAAAATAAACAGGTCAGTTAAGAGAGAGGAGGCAAAAACAGAGTGATCCCCCTCAGTCCATGAAGGTAACAAAAAGGAAGACTGGTAAAGGTATGCACAGAAGACCAAGTAGCTGCTTCTAAGATTATTTTAAACTCATATCCCTTGTAGCAGGCTTCAGGTGAGGCCACTGCCATAGCAGAATCTGCCTTTCCTGGGTAAGATAAGGATTTTCCATAATGAGTGCAGCAAAAGGTAACAGACTGCGAAATCCAGTTAGCAATAGTTTTAGAAACTGGTTTCCCTAGCTTGGAATCCTGGAAAAAGAAACAGTTGGTCCGACTTGTAAATATCTTTAAGCTTGTCCAGATAGAATCCGAGTTGTCTATGCACATCAAGAGAATGTACAAGCCTTTCACTCTTACTTTGTGAATTAGGGAAGAAGGTGGGCAGATTTATGGCCTGATTAAGAGAGAGTTCATCTACCACTTTAGGCATAAAGGAGGGATTGACCCTCAAAGACACACTATCCTTGTGAAAAATAAGGAAGGGTGGGGTTGTCATAAATTCCTGTAGTTCGGAGACCCAACTGGTCGAGGTGAGATCTCCCTGAAGAATGGTTTTCCAACTACATAATTTGAGAGAGTGAGACTGCTGGTGCAAAAGGAGTGAGTTGTTTCAGCACAAAACTGAGGTGTCAAGCAAGTGGGATAGCTTTCCTTGGAGATTTCAGAAGTAGTGCAACTTTTAAGAACTGTTGAACCTCTAATCTGTCCAGAAAAGGAGGATCCAGAGGTAAGCAAACAGATATGGCTGAAATGTCTGCCTTAAATGGACAGCATGCTCGGACAGATTTCAACAGTTCAGACAGATAAGACGGGACCACTGGGGTAGTAGCCTGTATTGTCTTTTTTTTTTTTTTTTTAGCCAGACACCATACAGTAAATCTTCTCCATTTTGCTATGCAAGATTTCCTAGTAGTAGCTTTTCTTGCCTCCTGGAGAACCCTAAGCATGGCCTCAGAAAAATGGTGTCTAAAAGGGAACAGAATCCTATCATCCATAATGTCCAGTTGAGAGATGACAGGCTGGAATTAATACATTGCCCTTCTGTTATGTCAGCAAGTTCACTGTGCTGGGAAGTTTCTGGTGATGGCACTTGGCTAGGTGGAACAAAAAGGGGAAAGTACAGTTGTGTACCTACCATAAATGTAGATGTTCGCGTGTATTCACTGTTGCAGTCATTACAATTGGATTATCCTGCTGGCAGGCTACCCGCAGTCGGCCTGAATTCCAAAGTCTAGGTCCGGCGTCGGTTGCTGTCGCCTCCTCCCTGATGTCAGTGCGCCAAGGGTATAAAAGATGCAGCCAACGCCACTTTCTTTAGTTTTTCTTGCCCCCAGATGTCAGGTGCCCCTAAAAAGGTAGGCTAAATTATGAAAATAAGCATGCATACACAAAAAAAGGCAAGTTGATAGGATCAGGGTGCCAGCGCCTACTGCAAGGGCTATGTTATGGATCAAACTCTAGGTTACACCGCAGGTTTCCAGATAACTGCAAAAGCTCAGCTCCTCCCTCCAGAGGATATTCATCTCTACGCCTGCATGGAAGGATATTCGTTTGCCACACGAATGGCTCAAGCTCTAATACACCAAGGAGACCGAAAGGCCAGATAATCTGAATCTTGATGCTCTTGGGAACAATGAATACACCTACTCAATAGAACGAAGAAAGTAGGATACCTCTAAATTCGAACAACTATGGACAGGTGTCTGGTACCTGTGGGACAGAGCACTCAGTGGGTGAATTCATGCGGAGATGGAAGACCTGAAAAATGCAATCATAGATCAAGCTTCAGTGCGCCTGAAGGATGCTTGTTGATACACTTATAGTTGGATGGGCATGTGAAACCTTTAAAGGGTGGCGCCATGACAAACGGTCCTAAAAGAGAATAAAGCCCTGAAGGCCGCCGAGGTGACTACACTTACCGGGTATATCGACCAGGTTTACCTGCGTGAAGAAGAAAACTGGGCCCTTACGCACCTTGATAAGCCAATTTCATTAACTGAGAGGGAGCGGGACAGATTAACTTTTGTTGATGGCACTTTTGACAGATGTTTGCAAGGAGATAAAAATGAGGGATGTTTGCCAAATGCATGAAACTGTGGAAGCAAATCTTATTCTGAGTAAACAGTGATAAAGAAAAGAGGGAGGAAGGAGGATTGCTTGAGGCGAACTTAGCAAGGGAAGAATGGGACATTGATGGACCTGCCAATGTTTTAGATGGGAAGCGACGAAGGAAGTTAGGGCTGTAAGAACAAATAAAAACCAAAACCGGAGTTTGGGCTGATAAGAGGGGCTAAAAGGGACAAAGTTGATTAAGAAAGTTTTGAAAAATGGTCTTGTGCATAAACAAGAATGTGAGGTTGCAATGTGCCGCTGAGAAGAGAGGAGCGGTCAAAAGCTGTGAGGACCAAAGAAAATAGACCAGGAGGAAGGAGAGCTTTATGAAAAAGAAGCACTGAAAGTATGGAAGAAAGTTTGATTAAAAAGAGCAGTATAAGACAATTAGAGCTCTGACCAAAAATTGAAGTGAAAACCGGTTCTTAAATACCACCCCTGTTAAAAGAGATTCCATAGAGCAGAGGTTAACAAATAACAGGTCCTGAGAGGAACCGTGAAATGGCCTAGGCCTGGCGGATCAGCCCACACAGAGAAAACGTTTAAGGGCTGATGAAACCTTGGTCAGTGGATGGTGGGAGAGCCGCCACATCTGTAGCCTTTCAACGGAAGAATAGGAATCGTGGGACTGGAAGTGGTCCTGGAGGCAGAGGGAAGAACTGAGTTTCGAGGAGCGAAGGGAGGAATGGGTTACAGATGACCGCAGACAAGGAGGCACCAGAGCATCCGCAAGAGTTACCGGGTGAGAGCTCAGGGGAGTAAGAGCCTGGTCACACAGGAACGGGCGAGGAGAAGGGAAAAAGAACGGATGAAGAGGTTCTTTCTGGAAGAAGAGCAGCAAAGAACTAGGAGGGACAATAGGGAGAAGCAAAAAGGGGCATTACCAGAGTTGAGGATGGCACTCTAGGTGAGTATAAAGACCCTGACTGTCGGTGATGGTGGTGGTGAGGAGAGGAGACCGACCTTGAATGTGTTCTGTCTCATGAAGTTGATGCCCGTTTTTGAATTCCCCCTTGCTACCTGTGTTACCCAAGCCCAAGACTACCCCATAGATGTTGGATGCAACCGAATGTGCGCATAGAAAGATTGTCCTGACAGGTTTCCCGCCAGACAAAAAAAGTGCTGTGACATCTCTACAAGACCTTCAAATCCTTGTTGTCCTTGTACTAGAGACAACAAGACTCTCCAGCTCGCCAATTCCAATTGTTCCTCAAGGCGCCAAAGGGTCACCGTGTTAGTTTGGCTAAGAGTACTGTCACCGTGCCCAAATAGAGATATAGTGTCTTGGAGCCACCCGGAATCCTTGGTGGAGCTGGGCCACCCCCTTGCGCAGAGCTATGATGGTGGGTGGGAGCCGTAGGCGACCAGGTGGAGGAGACAGCTACTAAGAGAATGGAGAATGGGGGAGTGGGGAAATGGGAAAGGAGGACCGCTGGCAAGCCGACTGCCTAGAGCTACTGGACCCCTCATGGGAGAGGAGAACATGAATGCTGTATGAAGAGAGAATACTGTGAGCCCCTCAGGACTCACTCCGCAGTGAAGAAGTGCTGTGAGGAGAATAAGGACCCTAGGGTCTCCCCAGAGAAATCGCTGAACAGACAATGAATGAGAATGGCTGTGACCTTGAGCTGCTTGTGATGCCCTGAAATCTAAGAAGAGGCAGAAAAGGAACAGGAACTCTCTCGTTCCTCAGATGCCTTAAGATGAAAGTAAAGTCAGAGCCACTCGGCAGGAAAGGCTAGACCCTAGATTGTGGCAAGGGGTGGAGAGCTAGTTGTCAGAGAGAGAACAATGCACCAGGCGTGAGACCTCAGGACTGCCCAGGTAGGAAAAGACCTGGTCCCCCCTGGCCCCAGTGGGAAAGGAGACTGCTAACCACGCCTGTCCACCTGGGTGGGTGGTGACCAAAGGAAGGACCTATCGAGCACATCCAGTGGCCTTAGTGAAGAAGGAAACCTCCTTAGAGATGACCACCATTATCCAGTTTGGGTACGCCCAGATGAGACTTAGGATGGACCATTAACATTTCCTTCTCCTTCTTCTAGAACACAAAGAGAGTCCTGGAGTCTTAGAACCCGACCTTTTTCTTGGGAACGGGAGATTGGAGCTTTGGCTCAGGACTCTTAGTTCCCCCGCTTTTGGGCACTAAAAAAGAACCTGAGTAGAAACCCTGATCCATCTGGGTCTGGGGAAGGAATGCCTGATCCCGACATCCTCTTTGATACGTGAGGGAGCGGCTTATATGACCTAGGCCGCAAGCCTGCCCCCGATTTCATGAGGTTGCTTGGGAGGTCAGGAATGCCCGGATATGGACAGGGATCGCGCTAGCAGCGGTCTTGAAGAGAAAGGCGGCTGCCGCTAGGTGCCCCCGAGCCGTCTGCCTCCCCTCCAGAGGCGTCTCCCTGTCCTCCTCTGTCGCTGAATGTTCGCTGTTGTCCTCACCTGGGCTTCCTGGGAGCCCTCTGCCTTCTGCTGACCCCCTGTTCTCCTCTGCCTAGGATTCTTCTACCAGAGGCTGCAGAATGGATTCTCGCTGCACTGGATCTGGTCCCGAACCTCCTCTTCTAGGTTTCTTCCTCAGTCTTGCGAGCGTCCATGCAACGCAGAAAAATCTCCGCGACAACAGAGGGCCACTTTAACTCCTTAACAGAGCAGAGCCATATCGCGAGCAGAACTATCACAGGGCGTCGACCACGCCTGTCCTCGAGGCTCAGAAAAAGCCTGGGTAGCCAGGCTCAGGTGGAAGTCAGAAGTATCAAGTGCAGGCGCCGGCGCTGTGAGTTTGGAGCCTGGTCTTTTGTCTGTAGCTAGATGGACCTAAGCAGGGCGTGCAACTCTGGGATGGTCCTCGTCTCCTAAACCAATAACACTTGGGGGATGCAGCTTACTTTGGAATGGTCCGCATCATCTTACCGAAAAATGCTGTCCAGTTCAGCGCCTCTCCGAAAAGGGGTGCGAACTGAGAGACTCCTTTCCCAAGCGGTCCTTCCTCCGCCTTCCTTGCTCGGTGCGCCAACTGGGCCGTGGACTCAGGGAGGCCCCCTTAGGCCGCCATCGCCATGGCATAGGGTCAGGGGGATCATTATCAGGTCTTGGGAGAAGGCGGGCTAAGGGGGGAATCAGGCCCCCATGGGTCAAGTTCACGGGCGGCCAATCGGTCCACTTGGCCGCAGGGGGAGGTAGACCACACCCCTGCAGGGGGGGCAAGGAAGAAGACAAAGCAGACCAGAAGACGATGCTCAGGGAGAAGAACACGTGACTGTCTCGAGCAAGAAGAGGTGGCACCAGACCCCTGATAATGACCGTGGGGAGCCCAGACTTCCGAGAAGTCCGAGTCAATGTCAGTGAGAGACTCCTCCAAGTCCGTGTCTTGTTTTTGCATGGGGGAGTCAGCCTCCCTCCTTCAGATCAGATGAGGGGAGTCAGCAGCTGGGGGGGCAGCCATGGTCGCACCAGGGAAGCACAGAAACGGGCTGATGCAGGGCTGATGGGGAACTGTGTCCGGGGCGCGGAGGGTGGGGCCGACGCCCAGTGCAAGTGGAGGGGTCCGAGAGCTCAACACGAGCAACCGAGACCTCAATAGGAAGCGAACAGCGATCCCGACCAAAAGCCCACCGGATCGAAAGGATCAATCGGTGGATCGGATCCGAGTAATCGCTTCACAGACGGCTCCGGGCCGGCGACAGTGCCCCCGCAGGCGCGCGCCGGCGAGCATCATCCCCCTCCGAGGGCGCTCGGGCAGCACTCGGCGTCCGAGGCTCGAAGAGGGGGCCCGACCTCGGATCCGGCAAGTACCATCTCGGCCCACTCTTCCGGGTTGCTCTCGCCGGCGGTTCAACCCGGCCCAAAAAAAGCGGTCGGAGGCCGGGAGGAAAGGAGGAGAAGAGCACTTAAGAGGGGAGAAACACTCCCGCTTGATATCATCCTGCGGGAATCAGGCATGAGCCTCTATCCATCCAGACACCATCCGAGGTAGAAAAGTAGATCTCGACGAGGCTAGCGAGGAAGGCCGGAATGCCTCCCTGAGCAGCCTGGGCCTCTGCTCTGCCCCTCAGGACCCGTGAGAGTCCTCCTCCTGACGGAGCCGGAAGAGGGGAGAGGCCTGTCAGAAGGAAAGGAGGAGAGGCTGGCTGAAAGGGGGGGGGAAAGGCCTCCTGCCGGCGGGCCGAATCTCCTCCTCTCCCCGCTTTTTAGATGCCCTTCTCTGTCCAAAGCGGAGTTTGAGTCCCAGGAGCAGGAGGGTGCTACAGACAGGAGCTGGCAGGGCAGGAGTTCCCAGCGGCGGCAACGGGGCGGGCCGCGGGGAGGACCCGCCAAGACAGCTCCCAGACCTCAAAGACCCATGAACCCCTGCCTCTCCTGAACAAACGGATGTGAGGTGTTCAAATCCACATCCAACAAACTAAGGTGTGTACAGCAGTGAGAAAGGTGGCCAGGAGCTATGGCCACACTGAGCATTTAGAGAAATCGACTAGGCTATAGAAATTATCGTAATCAACCAACACAAAATTTATAAAAAAAAAAAAAAACAATAAACAATAAAAACACAACACAACACACAACATGCACTGCCAGCGAGGAGGAGGGATAAATATACTAAAATAAAAAATTAAACTAAAAAAACAAATAATAAATATAGGAAAACCACTTCACTCACACAAAAAAGTTTAAAGAAAGCAAAAATATTCTTTCTTGCACAAGAAAAAATCCACTTAGCTGAGAGCTATGAGAAACCACATCCAGTTACATGGCAAACAACAAGATCTGGGGTGTGAGGGTAGGCAGGGGCATTATGGGTGAGGGGAGGAGCTGAGAGCTTGGATCCATAGTTGAAAACTATGTCGTTCCCGATCCGATATCGGATCCATAACCCCACAGGTTGCAGACAAATGAATATCCTACTTCAGATCAACTTTTTCCTTCATCTGGAAGCAAATACACCACATAGGTTGTATAGAATAGAGAAGTACAGAAGTCACAGCAAGGAAAAGGGGGATGGAGGGAGGGTAACCTGGACTGCAACAGTGAATACACTCGAACATCTACATTTATGTTAGGTACACAACTGTACTATGTTCATCATGTTTCACTGTTGCAGTCATTACAATTGGGTTGAATCCCAAAGTTAAGGTTGGGAGGCTGGTGCTAAATAGGATTAGGAGAGGCTATCAGGCCCTGTAGAAATGCAGTGGCAAAGCCTGCCCTGGATTTAGAGTAGGGAGGTAAGTGATAGCGCTTTGTAAAAGTATGCACTGAACTCCAAGTTGCAGCCTCTAAGATGTCTTTGGTTGGTACTCCTCTGAGGAAGGCTGCTGAAGTGGCTGCTGCTCTGGTTGAATGTGGCCTAATGCCCTTAGGCACTGATTTGCCATGCTGTGAATAGCAGAAACGAATGCAGTGGCCTATCCACTTTGAAATAGTCTGTTTCGAGATAGGCTTTCCTTGTGATCCTGCAGCATATGCCACTAGAAGTTGTTCAGTCTTTCTGAAAGCTTTGGTTCTGTCCAAGTAGAAGCGTAGCTGCCTGTGAATGTCCAAAGAATGCACAAGTCTCTCACCATTATTCTGTGGGTTTGGGTAAAAGGTGGGCAAATTAATTGTTTGGTTAAGGGCCACACTGGACACTACCTTAGGCATAAATGTAGGGTTTGTCCTTAGAGAAACCCTGTCAGGATGAAAAATGATAAAGGGTTCCACAGCCATGAGTGACTGTAACTCTGAGACTCGTCTAACAGAGGTTATTGCTAGGAGCAGAGCTGTTTTCCAGGATAAGAATTTTATATCAGCTGCAGAGGCTGGCTCAAACGGAGGCAGTGTGAGTTTTTCCAAGACATAGTTGAGGTCCCAAGCAGGTATTGGTGCTCTCCTTGGAGGTTCTTATGTTTTTGGCCCCTCTGTGGTACTGCCTTAGTAATGGATGAGAAAAAATAGGTGGTTCTGTATTGTAATGAGCTGAAATGGCAGAGGCATGAACTTTAATTGATGAAAAGGAAAGGCCTTTATCCAGCATCTCAGTTAAGTATTGCAAAATCTGAGGAATATTTGGAACAGTCGTGTCAATACCTTGTGCCTGGTTCCAAGCACAGAATCTCTCCCATTTTTCTGCATAAGATTTTCTGGTGCTAGGCCTCCTGGCCTCCAAAATAACATCCATCACTGCTTTAGAGAGAGGTGTGTCTTGAATGGCTACATTATCCACCATGCTGCCAGGTTTACGGTCCTGAGTTGGCTGTGCATTATCTGACTGTCTTGTTGCGTCAATAAGTGAGGAATTTGAGGTAATGTCCAAGCTGGTCATTGATACAAGCTCTTTAGGATTGGGTACCAGTGCTGGAGGGCCAGTCTGGGGCAATCAGTATCATTTTTGGCTTCTCTTGTCTGACCTTGAGGAGTACCTTGGGGAGGAGAGGCAGAGGAGGAAAGGCGTATACTGTTAGGTTTTTCCAGCTGAAAGATAGAGCACCCACTTTCCCTGTTTGCTTGTGATAAGTCCTTGTGCAGAGTCTCTGTAGTTGGCAGTTGTGAGGGTAGGCAAATAGGTCTATGTCCGGGCATCCCCAGGTCCTTGTTATCATGTGGAAGACTTGTGGATCCAATTTCCACTTGTGGGGATCCATTAGGTTTTTGCTTAGTTCGTTTGCCAGAGTATTTATCCTTCCTGGCAGGAATTGTGCTTGCAGATGTACTTGGTAAGTCAGTGCTGTGTCCCAGAAGTTCATGGCTAGTCTGCAGAGGGGGTAGGAATGCATACCCCCTGCTTGTTTATGTACCACATGACTGCAGTATTGTCCATCTTTATCAGTAGTTGTCCTGGATGAAGTTGATCCTTCAAGGCTGTCAGGGCATTCTGAACAGCTAGCATCTCTTTTTGATTGATATGCAGATGCATTTTACTTGTGGACCATGTGCCCTGAATACATCTTCCTGCCATATGGGCCCCCCAGGCATAATCTGATGCATCTGTTGTCAATGTCTGCCTGGTTGTAGGTAAGGTGAATGGCTGTCCCGTGTTGAGGTGATAGGCTTTTGCCCACCATCGAAACTCCTGCTGCAGGCAGGGAATGAGGGTAATTACTGTTTCCAGGCTGTGGCAATGTTGAGTCCAAACACTTTTTAGATACCACTGAAGTTTCCTCATATGCAGTCTTGCATATGGAATTAGCAGTATGCAGGATGCCATGAAGCCCAAAGCCTGCAGAATTTTTCTTGCAGACAACTGGGTCTTTGTTGCCAACATTTTGAAATAAGTAGTCAGTTGTCTGTGTTTGTCTGGCATGAGATAAGCCATCTGGGCAGTTGTATTTAAGCTTGCATCCAGGAATATTACCTCTTGAGAGGGTATGAGCTTAGATTTCTTTTCGTTTACTGTACCCTAGATCTGTTAGTAATCTTTTTACAAATGCCAGATGCTGTAGTAGGATTTGTTCTCTGCCTGAATAAGGCAGTCATCCAAGTAAGGATATATTTGTATTCCGCTTTGTCTGCAAAATGCAATTACTGGTGCCAGGCATTTTGTGAAGACCCTGGGCACAGTAGATAAGCCAAAGGGCAGTGCAGAGAACTGGTAGTGCATTGAGCCAGCTATAAATCTGAGGTATCTTCTGCAAGATTGTCTGATTGGGACATGCAGGTATGCCTCTTTTAGATCTAAAGTCACAAGCCAAGCCTTCTTGCCCAGCATGGGCAGAAGCTGCTGCAGAGTTAACATTTTGAATTTTGGAATATCCAGGAATGTGTTTAGGATAGACAGGTCCAATATTGGTCTCCAGGCTTTGTCCTTTCTGGGTACCACGAATAGCCTTGTGTAAAATCCTTGTCCCTGCTCTTGCTGTGGTACTTGCTGAATGGCTCTCATGTCCATGAGGGATGAAACTTGTTTTTGTGCCTCTGCCCATTGATTGCGTGGCAGGTCTGGCATACCGTTTGACCTTGGCAGGGTGTGAAAGTGGAACCTGTAGCCTTGAGATACGATATTTAAGACCCATTTGTCCTGGGTGTTCATGTGCCAATTTTGTGAAAAAAGTGCTAGTTTTCCCCCAAAAGGAGCGGCCAGAAGGTAAGTGCTTGGTACTGGCAGGGGAAAATTATTGAGACTGTTTCCTGTATGGCTGTGATTTTCTCTCTCCGCTTTTGGAGGTAGAAGCACCCCATTGTTTAGGCCTGTATGAGCCTTGGGGCTGTGATCTGCTTCTGGGGTGTCTGTATCTGCCTCTTTGTGGCCTGTCTGACACTGGAAAGGACCAATTCTTTGTAGGCCAGTTCCTGCTAAATGTGGGAGGCTGTACCTGTAAGAAATCCTTCACTGTTTGCATAGCTTTTGCTTTGTCCTCCATTTTCTTCAACACCTCTTCTGCTTTAACACCAAAAAAGGTATCATGTTGTAATGGAGCATCTAATAGTTTTGCTTTAACATGATCGGGCAGATTCTGTTCTTTTAACCAAGCATGCCTCCTAATAACAGAAACTGTAAGTGCAGCCCTGCAGGAGGCCCCTAGAGAATCAAAACCACATTGCAAAGTATGCTTTCCCACTTGTCCAGCTGCATGCAATAAATCCTGCATTTCTTTGTTTTCTGCACATTCTGAATTTGTCAACATTTTCTGTTTAAGCAGTGACATAAGATATTGCTGATATTTAAGCATATGAAACTGACAATTTAAAGCTCTTACAGCTAAGGTAGCAGAAGTATAAATCTTTCTCCTCGATCTGTCCAGGGCCCTTGAATCCCTATCAGAGGGGATAGGGTTTTTTGCAGTGGAAGTCTGGACCCCCTTGGGAGCCTGAGAAATAGTTTCTGGGTCAGCAGCAGGGTTTTTGTAAAGAAATTTATGTGAATCAGGAACCCTGTAGTATCTGTCTGGCTTAACAGGAGCTGGTGGTAAAGAGTCAGGAGACAGACCGGACTCTGAAAATACATCATCTACAATGTCTAAAACAGGAGGAATAGCAAGGAGCCTGTGCTGAGGTAATAAAAGGAAGTCTCTGAGCCTTTTCTTGGATTCTGAGTAATCTTGGCTCTCTCAATGGAAATGCTCCCTCATAGTATGCAGGGTCTCCCCAAAAGAATAATCCTCAGGAGGAGAGGCTGAAGGGATAGATTCTTCAGCAACAGAATCCTTATAGGGAGGAAGGGAATATTTCTGTTCAGAAGCAGAATCAGAGGAAATGGAAACCTGATCTGAAGATTCATATTCTATCTCTTGCCTAGGCCTCTTATCAGGAGGGGGATGGGAACCCCTGATCAAAGTAATTAGGTCTTCGGCCATTTTAAGCATCTGTTTTTTAGGCATGGAGGCCTGTACAGGAGAATGCTGTACTTGTTTCTTTGTCTTTAGAGCTGCTTTAGTCTTTGTCTTTGAAGCTGATGTTGGCTTTACATATAACTGTGTAGGCCTGAAAACACTCTCAGAAGCCGATGCCTGCTCAGCGGCTCCGGACCCATGTGAGGGAATAGTTTCCGAGTGTCCAATACCTTGAGTTTCCAGCGGCCTAGTCGGCTCCACGTGGGAGTCGGAAGTGGTCTGTGGCTCTGAGGTAGCGGGCATCATGGGCTGCGAAAGCGCCTCACTGAGAACTGGTGACAGGCCTAACGGAAGCCTCGTCGTCGGTTTTGGACTTCGGATGCATATCCTTTTCTTTGCGCTTTTTATAAACTCCGGTAGTCGGCTGTTCCAACGGCATTATATAACTGAATCTTCTGCCAAAGTAATGAAATGCAAAATCGTACCGACGCTTAATAGTTTGTTTGTGTCTTTCGGCTTTTCCCGGTTACGGGTCGCCACAGCAGAACTCTGGTCCGCTAATGATTGGCAGTTGATTTTTACGTACCGGCTTACCAGGCCTGACGCACAACCTTCAACGAAGGTACGCCCATTCACGCATGTCTCCATGCAGAAGACGCTCTAGCTGAGAATCTAACCAGACAGCGTCTTACTGTGAGGTGACAACGCTACAGCAGCACCACCACCCCGGGTACACGTTGGTTAAATCTAGCACAAAACCGACAACTAGCAACGTCGGGGTCAGGGCCTAGGCAAGGAATACAGTAAGAATGAAAATCCTTATGAGGTATTTGCTTCCCACAAGAAATACAATTATTAACTTTTTCTGACATCGGTCTGGAGCAAGAAAAAAGTTTCCCCAATGGGGTACTTAGCTTTAATGAAGACTTCGGATCTGAAATTCGAATTTGAAAATCTCAAGAGTCGGACGACCGGCACTTGTGAACTGCTTTTGCTTCGGGCACCGCGCAGCAAGAAAGACTGAAGAAAATGGCGTCGGCTGCATCTTTTATACCCCTGGCGCACTGACGTCAGGGAGGAGGCGGCAGCAACCGACGCCGGACCTAGACTTTGGAATTCAGGCCGACTGTGGGTAGCCTGCCAGACGGATAACCCAACTGTAATGACTGCAACAGTGAAACACGATGAACATCCAATGCTGCCTTGGCCAAAAGGGAGTCACCAGTAAGATCTATGGGAATTCCTTTTGGATTTAAAAACACTGGGGAGAACACAAAGCAGATAGAAGGCATATAAGAAAGTAGAGTTGTGTACACTTACCATAAATGTAGATGTTCAAGTGTATTCACTGTTGCAGTCATCACATTTGGGTTATCCCTGCCATGGTAGCCCTCGGCCGGCCCAAATACCAGAGACTTAGTATTTCTGCGTCGGTTGCTGTCACTTGAGGACTGACGTCAGGTCATCAATAGCATAAAGTAAGGCAGCCGACGCCATTACATCAGTTTTTCTTGCCCTGTCAGGAGCCCCCAAGTGGGAGCCAGGTTCTGGAGGAAGAGCCCCACCAGTAAAAGGTAAATACTAAAATGTCCCTTGTAAGGAGACAGAAGAAAGAAGAGGGGGATGAAGGGAGGGAAACCAGGACTGCAACAGTGAATACATTCGAACATCTACATTTATGGTAAGTGTACACAACTGTACTATGTTCTTCATGTTTCACTGTTGCAGTCATCACATTTGGGTTGATTCCCAAAGCTGAGGAAAAGGGTGGAGGCAGTCAAGGAGATTAGGGGCTGGCTAGGATGCCCTGCAAGACTGCAGAGACAAACCCTGCTCTGGATGTGGAGAAGATAGGCAGGTGGTAGTGTTTGGTGAAAATGTGAACAGATGTCCAGGTGGCAACCTCCAGGATGTACCTGGTGGGGACTCCTCTGAGGAAAGCTGCAGAGCTGGAGGCTGCTCTGGTGGAGTGAGTCCAGACCCCCTTAGGGAGAGGCTTTCCATGTTGTTTGCAACATAAATGAATGCAGTGTGCTATCCATTTAAAAATTGTTTGTTTGGAGATGGCTTTGCCCTCTGCCCCTGCAGCAAAGGCAAAGCTAACCAGCAACTGATCGGACTTTCTGAAGGATTTAGTCCTCTCTAGATAGAATCTGAGCTGTCTGTGCACATCTAGAGAGTGCAGGATCCTTTTCCCCTTGTACTGTGGGTTACGGAAAAAGGTGGGCAAATTAATGGATTGGTTGAGAGCCACACTGGACACCACTTTGGGTATGATGGATGGGTTAGTCCTGAGGAAACCCTGTCACCATGGAAGATGATGAAGGGCTCCACAGTCATGAGTGCTTGCAGCTTGGAGACCCTTCTGGCTGAAGTGAAGGCCAGAAGGAAAGCGGTCTTCCAGGAGAGAAGTTTTAGCTCTGCTGAAGATGCTGGTTCGAAGGGGGGCAGGGTGAGCTTTTCCAACACAAAGTTAAGGTCCCAAGCTAGGGTTGGTGCTCTTCTGGGTGGCCTCAAGTTGCTAGACCCTCTTAGGAATTGTTTGATCAGAGGGTGTGAGAAAAGGTGCTGCTCAGTGGGGAAATGAACAGAGATAGCAGAGGCATGCATTTTAATAGGGCAAAAAAGAGAGACCACTGTGTAGCAGGCCAGCTAAGTAATCCAGGATGAGAGGGAGGGAGGGCTGTGCCTTATCGGCTCCCTTAGTCTGAACCCAGATGCAGAACCTTTTCCATTTGTCAGCAGAACACTTTCTAGTGCTAGTGCGTCTGGCCTCACATATAAAATCTATAACCTGTTTACTGAGGTTGTCAGATTGATTGGTGGTTATGGAATAAGCCAAGCTGCTGAATTGAGGGTATGCAATTGGGGATGCATGAATTCTCCTTCCCTCTGGGTCAGAAGGGTTGGGGTCTGAGTGAGATGACATGGTGGCAGTGGGGACAGGCAGCGCAGCAGTGGGTACCAGTGCTGGCGAGGCCAGCCTGAAGCAATAAGAATTGTCCTTGGTTTTTCCTCCCTTATTTTGAGCAGTACCCTGGGGATGAGAGGAAGTGGAGGAAAGTCATAGTCCGATAAACTGACCCAGGGGAAGGACAGGGCATCCACATTCCAAGCCATGCAGAGATGCTCCGTGGTGCAGAACTTGCTGAGCTGATGGGTGGTGTGAGAGGCAAAGAGGTCGACCTTTGGGGTGCCCCATTTCTGAGTTATTAGGGTGAAGGTTCTTTTGTCTAGCTGCCACTCATGTGGGTCAAGAAGATTTCTGCTTAAGTGATCTGCCAGAGAGTTTAGAGAACCTGGCAGGAATTGTGCTAACAGATGAAGTTGCATGGCAGTGGCTGTGTGCCAAAGGGTCATGGCCAGCCTGCATAGAGGGTAGGAGTGAGTCCTTCCCTGCTTCTTGATATACCACATCACAGTGGTGTTGTCTGTTTTGATCAGGAGAGCCCCTGGGGAGAGAAGGGGTCTGAAAGCTTTCAAGGCATGCTGGACAGCTATCATCTCATTTTGGTTGATGTGCAGATGGATTTGCTGTGGGCTCCATTGGCCCTGTATGCACCTGCCATCCAGGTGTGCACCCCAGGCATAGTCTAATGCATCTGTGGTGAGGGTCTGGGCAGCAGGGGGGGTGAGAAAGGTAGTCCCTTGTTGTGGCAGCATGCTGTTGCCCACCAAAGAAAATCTTTTCTGAGGCAAGGTATCATGGGTATAAGAGTTTCCTCATATGCAGTCTGGCATATGGAATAAGTAGAATGCAAGATGCCATGAACCCTAGAGCTTGCAGGATTTTCCTTGCATATAACTTGGGTCTGGTGGCTTGCTGAGAGAAGTCTGACAAGTCACTCAATAACCCGTTAGAAAACTGGTTTGTTGGTTCCACTTTTTAATGAAATAAAAATAAAAAATACAATAATGCGACAACAGTCCTCCGTACTAAGCGCTTTCACCCACAATCGTATAGGGCATCTTCAGAGTACAAATTCTTCACTAAAAAGCCATCCTTTATATAGTTGGAATTAAATGAATGAATTAATTAATTGGTTAATGATGTAATTGTATAATAACATAATTACTAGTAAAGACACTGGAGAAACAGTATAAAAGAAACATCTAGAGAAACAGTGTAAAAACACTAAGATATTTCGGAGTCCCAAAACGTGTGTCCAATACTGTAAACCTTAAATAAAACATAACTTTCATTTTCTAGTAATTATTTGATAAACACTAAATATAAATAAAGATTAATCAAAGTTAACAGTGTTTGCCAATATTTAACAGATGAAAATTGTTTGACAGATAAAAAAGTTTAACAGATAAAAGCGTAAAACAGCAGACATAAAAGGCGAAATTATAACATGCTGTTGATCTCACAAGATATAGATCTCACAGGTTCTACACATATTGTACACATATTTAAAATATAAAATTCATATACATATACTAAAAATATAAATTATTAAATATGTATTGTGAATTATGAATTGTGAAATAAGTAGTTCATAGGTTCATAGGTTCATAGGTTAGTACTAAGCTAACTGCCCTTGTGAGCCATCAACCCTGCACCTTGTGTTTGTAAGGCAAACACCTTGACCATTAGGTAATACTTCCACGATCCATCTACATCAGTAATATCTTGAATAAATTATACTTGTATTTAATTTATTTATAATGAAATAAATAAATGAATAAATAAATATATAAATATATGTGTATAAGTCCATTCTTCAATAACATGTTTTTCCAGTAATAATCAATCGTTAAAAAGTTAAAAAATGGTCATAGATCAAAATTTATAATATTACAAATATTTAAATCATACTTAAATAAAATATGATTTTAATTTAAGTACACTAGAAATAGAAACAGAATCATTGATGCCTGGCAGCATACAGGCATTAAGCCTAAGTTGCCAAAGGCATTCCTTGGCTTCCAAAATGACTTTTTCGTCATCTCCCTTCTGTACATTATGTGGAGTTCTGTCAAAAATAAAGAATAGAAATCTCTTAAAATTTGCACATTTGACGCTATGATTGTATAAGGCACTGGTATTTTTGTGTTTTTTAATATCTCTGACGTGTTCTGCTATACGTACTCTGAGCTTTCTAATTGTTTTGCCAACATAGAAAGCTTGACATGTGGAGCAAGTAGCAACATAAACCACCATAGTTGAATTACAATTACCGTGGCCCGGACATTTGATTGTTTTTCTAAAATTCGTTATAGCAACGTAAGGGCCATCGTTAATGTATTTGCAAAACTGACATGCTCCACATTTACTCATTCTTGACCTTTTGAAATTGTCACCATTGGTACTAGTTTCAAACATATCTTTCAGATTTCTACCTCTACTATATGTGATCTTAGGATATGTGCCCACCACTTCCGATACTTCTTCATTGTTACTAATAACACTATTCCAAATTTCATGAATAATGCTCGCAATTTCAGGAGATGTTTCATTATAAGGTAATATAAAGGTGTCGTGTCTAGACTTAGCTTTTTTATCTTCGATTGTGTTACTGACACCAAATATAATAATGGGTCTGTATAATGAATGTCTTTTAACATTAATCTCTTTCTTAACATTAAAAACTAAGTCATTTGGATAACCCCTGTCCAAAAACATCTTAGATAGTTTTTCCATCTCCAAATTAAATGCTTCACCATTGCTAATAATTCTGGACAGCCTCACCATCTGACCCTTAACTAAGTTTTTCTTTTGAGAGAAGTCGGCTGTCAAGTAAGTTTGCTTCTCTGGTGTAAGGAATGCCATCTGGAATGCTGTGCCCAGGCTTGCTCCCAGGAATATAATCATTTGGGTGGGTACTTGTTTGGATTTCTTTTCGTTGATTGTCTATCATAGGGAGGTCAGTAGGGATTTTATAAAGGCCAGGTGGTTGAGCAGCTTTTCCTGGCTGTCTGCCTGAATTAGGCAGTCGTCTAAGTATGGGTAAATTTGGATATTCCTTTGTCTGCAAAAGGCAATGGTCGGAGCCAGACATTTTGTGAAAACTCTGGGAGCAGTAGATAAGCCAAAAGGAAGTGTAGAGAACTGAAAATGCAGAGATCCTGCCCTGAAACATAGATATTTCCTGCATGATTCCCTGATAGGAATGTGGAGGTAGGCCTCTTAGGTCCAGGGTGGCTAGCCAAGCATCCTTGGACAGCATGGGTAGCAGCTGCTCGAGGGTGAGCATTTTGAATTTTTGTATCACCAGGAAGGTATTTAGAATGGACAGACAGAGGATGAGGTGCCAGGTGCCCTCTTTTCTGGGTACCAGAAAAAGTGTGGAGTAGAAACCTTGCCCTTTCTGTTCTGCAGGAACGTGCTCTATTGCCCTCATAGAAAGCAGGGAAAGGACATGCTTTTGCGCCTCTGCCCACTGGTTTGGAAGTAGATCCTGGAACTCTTCTGGAGTTGGAAGGGTGTGGATAGAAAATTTGTATCCCTGGGACACTGTTGAGGACCCAGTGGTCGTTTGTAATGGTGACCCAGGTACTTGTGTGAAAGGAGAGTTTTCCTCCAAAGGGTAAGTGAAGGTGGGCAGAGGGAGGGGGTGGGGAAGGAGAGTCATTGTGAGTTCTTACCATGAGGGGGTGGCTCAGAACTCCCTGTTTTTGAAGTGGAGGAATTCCACTGTTTGGATCTCTGCATTCCCTGTGGCTGCTGTCTGGGAGGTCTGCTTCCACAGAGTCTGGGCTGAACTGACCTGCTGGGACCAAGAAAGGACTAGTGCTTGAAGGGGCAATGCCTACTGAACCTGTAAGAAATCCTTAACTGTCTGCATAGATTTAGCTTTTTCTACCATCTTTTTTAAGACCTCTTCTGCCTTAGTGCCAAATAAGTTGTCTTTATGCAAGGGTGCATCCAACAATTTAGATTTAACATTGTCTGGCAAGGGCTGTTCCTTAAGCCATGTATGCCTTCTAAGGACAGAACCGGTGACTGCCGCCCTGCAAGAAGCTTCTAGGGCATCAAACTTACAGTGCAAGGTGTGTTTAGTTACTTGACTTGCAGAATGCATTAACTCTTGTAACTCTTTAGATTCTGCACAAGCAGAAAAGGAAGACACTTTTTGTTTGAGGAGTTTCAGGGTATGTTGCTGAAAGTTTAGCATATGGAACTGGAAATTTAGTGCTGTGATAGCAAGAGTAGCAGAGGTGTATACATTCTTTCCCCATCTGTCTAGTGCTCGGGAATCCCTATCTGAGGGGGTGGGATTCTCAGCAGAGGTTGCTTTAATTCCTTTAGGCCCTTGAGGACCTGAGGGTCAGCAGTAGGATTTTTGAAAAATAAATTTGTGTGAGCCAGGGAGGGAGGGTGTCAGGAGTCACACTGGATTCCAGGAAAACATCCTCCACAACATCCAGGACTGGGGGAATGGCCAGGGGTCTGTGCTGTGGAAGATCTAAGAATTCCCTGAGTCTCTTTTTAGACTGAGGGTAGTCCTGACATTCCCATTGGAAATGCTCCCTTAAGGTATGAAGTGTTTCTCCAAAGGAAAAGTCCTTGGGGGGGGGGGGCTGAAGGAATGGAGTCCTCTGCATCAGAATCCTCATAAGCAGAGAAGGGTTTCAGGTCTTCATATTTAGATGCATCAGAGTCATCAGACTCCTGTTCAGACAAAACTTCTGGGGACAGATCTCGTTTTCTTTTGGAAGGGGTAGCTTGGGTTCCCCTGATCAGCATGATAAGGTCTTCGGCCATTTTAAGCATTTGAGACTGAGGCAAGGAAGCAGGTGCCTGAGATTGGGTCGTTGGTTTCTTGGGTGTGGTTTGTACCCTAGGCCTTAGAAACTCGGTAGTTTTCAAAAAAACGGTAGACCCGAAAGAAGTCGTCGGTTTGGGTTGAGAATTGGTAGTGTGAAGTACTTCCCTGGAAGCCGGTGCCTGCTCAGCGGCTCCAGACCCATCCAAGGAAGAGATAATTGCAGGTTCTTTAGTTGAAGAAGAGTTTTGTGGCATACCAGACTCCGAAAGTGTCTCGGTAGCGGCCTGAGAATCCATAGAAGCGGGCATCAGGGGCTGCGAAAGTGCCTCACTGAGGACCAGAGAACTGACGACTAGCTTAACGGAAGCGTCGTCGGTAGGTTTGGACCTGTGTGGCCTGTTTCTGTCTTTATCTTTACGTTTTTTCAGAAGATCTGCTGTCGGATGGCTTACCGAAGCCATATGGGAATTCGAGGACTGTAAGCGAAAATATCTAGCTACAATAAGGGCCCGACGATGTATAGTTCTGGTGTTGAACAAAGCACAAAAGCGACAGTGGGGAACGTCGTGGTCTGGGCCTAAACAAGTGACGCAGTAAGAATGAAAATCTCGGTGTTGTATTTGCTTTCCACAGGCAAGACAATTGTTAACTTTTTCTGAGATCGCTTAGTGCAAGAAAAAAAGATCCTCAACGGGGTACTTAGCTTTAGAAGACATCAGCTTCAATTCGGAAGACAAAACTCAGGTAGCAGCCGACCGCCACTCGTGCAAACTGCTTCTGCTTCGGGATCCGCGGCAAGAAGGACTGATGTAATGGCGTTGGCTGCCTTACTTTATACTACTGATGACCTAACATCAGTCCTGAAGCGACAGCAACCGAAGCAGAAATACTACGCCTCTGGTATTCGGGCTGGCTGAGGGCTACCCTGGCAGGGATAACCCAAATGTGATGACTGCAACAGTGAAACATGAAGAACATCCTCCCTTTCCAAGGAAAGGGCATTGCTTTTATTGCCAAGCTTGAGTACAGTAAGTCCTTGTGCCAAAGAGCAGAAATTATTTACTGTCAATGGAGGCAAATAGATCTATCTATGGAGCACCCCATTTGTGGACTATGTTCAGCATCCATTCATGGGGATCTTCCCCTGACCTACTTAGAAAGTCTACCAGGAATGAAAATAACTCAAAACATTTGCACTGTAACTTCCAATGGGCAGAGCCTAAGCCTTTTGACAGAAACAAATTATGTCCTCACATTTAAAATAAATGGTCATATCTCTGGAACCATAGGGGTTATGAAAGAGGTATAAATGGCATACCCTTCAGCACAAACTACTTTTATAGTGGTAGTATTCTTTAGGTTCTAGGTCTTAAACTGAATTTTATAAGTCACAGTAACTATTACATTTGCAATATTTTGTAAACAACTTACAATACCTCAGCAACCACTTAAGTTATACAAATACTGTTAGCAGCATTTTATTCATCTAGCTGACAACTTTCATACGAGGCTAAGGAGTTCTGTCTGTGGTACTTGACTGTTGAGATATTTAGAAAAAAATGAAAATTATAGCTACATAAATTAATATCCTGAAAAAACAATATCTCTTTACCTGCACTAGACAGAGGTCAAATACTAATGCAGTTCAGTTTGGCATTGTGTAAGCTTTAAGATGAAATCTTTTAAAACCTTGTACATAGCATGGTTTTAGAATTACTGATGCAAATATATTCTCAAGCAATACTTGACGCCTACAGGCGTCAGTAGGAGTTAAATGCAGATGCACCTGTAGGTGTCACTCGGATGTAATCAGTTAAAGAGAAAAGTTTGCTTTTGTGACCTGCACCCATGCCAAAAAAGCCAAGCTGCAAAGGTGGTAAGATCTGGTGCCCCCTACTTGTTTATGTACCATATGACTGTTGCACTGTCTGTGAACATTCTTAAGGGGCCTAGTTTCCAAGAATAGGAGATGATCTGCAAGGCTTGTATAAGTGCCCACACTTCCTTCAGACTGATCTTAGACCTGTTGGCAATTGTCTCTGAACTCCAAGTTGCCAGTCTATGCTCCCCATGCATCATCTGATCTATCTGTGTGCAGCTCATGTTGCAATATCTGCAGTTTGAAAGGCAGACCCCGGGCTGATCTTTATCTGTGACGTCCCCACTCTGGGCCAGTAATCAAGGGGCCAGAATTTCCACCACTGACAGTGGAGAGGGACGTTCACATGGAACAAAAATGGATACACCCAGTATTTCCAGATACAGCACTCTTCGTAAAGCATAATTTCCCTTAAAAGCACATAGGGAACACAGTCAGTCCGGGGGGGGGGGGGTCCTCTATATCTGGAGTGATACTCTGTCTTTATGGAAGACCAGATAGGGCCTCTTGATTCACAATGCCTGCAGCTCCGAGACCCGTCTGGCTGACGTGATGGCTACTAACAACAAAGATTTCCAGGACAAGAACTTTAGGTCACACTTCGCTTCAGGTTCAAAGGTGGTTTGAGTCAAAGACTGAAGGACTAAAGTGAAATTCTATGGTTCCACAGGCTGTCTGACAGGAAGCTTGATGTGAGAAGTTCCCTTGAGAAAGGCTTTACATAGATGTAAGGAGATGACAGGGGTGCCATCTAGACCATTGTGGAAATTAGAAATTGCACCCAGGTGTACTCGTATGGTAGAGACAGGGGCTCCATTATCAAAAAACTTAGCCAGGTATTGCAGCACTGCAGTCACTGGAGCCGAATACGGGTCTAGCATGTTATCCTTAGTCCAGGTGGAGAACCTTTTCCATTTATCCTGATATAGTCTTCTGGTGGATGGTTTATGAAAGTCCAGAATGATGTCCCGAACAGGTGAGATCAGCTTGCCTGGCAACTAACAGAATTGGAGAAACCAAGCCGTTAGCTTGAGACTGGACAGATTCGGGTGGCTCAACCCTTGGCGGTGAGTAATCAGATTTGGAAGAGGGTCAAGAATCCATGGCAGGTATACTAGGTGAGGTCAGAGGAAGGGAAACCAAACTTGTTGAGTCCAGAACGGAGCTATGAGGATCACCTTGCATCTCAACCGAAGAGCTTTCTTTAAGAACTGTGGGATAAGTGCGATGGGGGGGGGGGTAAGCATAAAGAAGTCCCGTGGGCCAATCGTGGATCAGAGTGTCCCTCTGGGACTCCCCCTCCAGGGGGGACAGGGCAAAATAGCTACGGCACTTGTTGTTCGATGGGGAGGCAAAAAGATTGCAACAAGGCTGGCCCCAATGACTGAAGATGTCTATTGCCACCTCGGGATTGAGGGGACCACTCATGAGGCAGGAGGATGCATCTGCTCAGTTTGTCCGCAATTACGTTGGAGCTCCCAGGGATATGCATTGCTATCAGAAAGCAGTCGGAAGCTATTGCCCACTGCCAGATTCTCATGGCCTCTTGACACAGGGGGTAGGACTTGGTTCCTCCTTGCTTGTTGATATACCACACCACTGACATATTGTCTGACTGAACTGCAATCGTCCCAGAAGGAAGAACTGGGTGAAATGCCTGCAACACTAACAGCACCGCTCTCAGTTCTAGAACATTGATATGCAGGTTGGCCTCTAGGATGGACTATGTGCCTTGGACTATCTTTCCCTGGAAATGCCCCCCCCCCCGATCAGGGAAGCATCCACGGTGACAATGGCCTTGGGCTGAGGAGACTGGAATGAGCGACTCTAAAGTTCTGCATCTGGCCTCATCCACTAAAGAAGGTCCTGCTTGCAGGAGTTGGTTATATAAATCTGGGAACTGAGAGGGTGGTAGTTTGGGAACCACTGTGATAAAAGCAGCCATTGCAGAATTTGCATGTGCAGCTTCGCAAGGGGCACAATTGGGATTGAAGCTGCCATGGATCCTAGGGCCTGAAGAACCTCCCTTGCTGAAACTTTTGTTTGACAGAGTATCACCTGGAACTGGAACCTCAGTTGCTGGAGTCTGTGGGTTGGGAGCGACACTACACAGGACCGAGTGTTGAACATTGCTCCAATGAATTCTATCTGCTGCGTAGGTGTAAGGTTTGATTTCTCCCAGTGTACTGTTATACCCAAAGTTTTTGCCAGAGAGAGGGTGTAATGCAGGGCTGTTACCAGCAGACGTCTGGTGGGGGCGGTGAGGAGCTAGTCTTCCAAATATGGAAACTCTCAGAATCCTTGTAGTCTCAAATGAGCTGTGACCACTGCTTTGCACTTTGTGAACACTCTGGGTGCTGCAGAGAGACCGAATGGCAGGGCACAAAACTGATAGTGACTGGCTCCCAGTCGTAAGCGAAGCAGACTCCTGGAGCATTTGTCCATTCTGATGTGGTAATATGCATCCCTAAGATCTATCGAGCACATCCAATCGCCTTCCCTTAAAAAAGGGAGAATGGACTGAACCATGACAATCTGGAATTTGGTTTGGGTGACAGACTTGTTCAAGCTGCTGAGATCCAGAATGGGTCTCCAGTCCCCTGTCTTTTTTGGCACCAAAAAGAATCTTGAGTAGAATCCAGATCCACATTGGTCTGGTGGGACTGGTTGGATGACTCTTTTTTGAGACAGCTTTATTATTTCTGAAGCTGACTGCCCTTTGACTGGGTGGAATGTCGGGAAGCTTTTTTGGAAGTGTTGGTGGACAAGAAAGGGGAATGGTGTAATCTCTGATTATTATACTCTGCAACCAATGATTGGTGGCAATAGAGTGCCAGGCAGCGTGGTGCAGAGAAAAACGACTCCTGACTGCTTCTAGAGGTAAGCAATCCAGCTGCTCTTCAGGAGCGCTGGTAAGGCTGTCCAGAGAAGGAAACCTTGGAGCCCTGGTTACGAGGACCTCCTCTGCCCCTGTATGGGCATCTTCTGGAATTGTTATCCCCTCTGACCCTGGGGGTATCATCACCACGTGTGGCACGGAAAAGACCTGAGATTTTTTTGTGCCACATTTTCCACTCCTCTGATTCCTGGAAAAGGAACGTTGAGGGTAGGAAAACCATAGACCTATGGCAGACAGGGTCTTGCAATCTTGCTTGCACCTCGCTAGCATATCATTCACCTTGGAGCCAAAAAGGGACAATGCTTCGATGGGAGCATTCAAAAAAGAAGACTCGAAGGGATCCGCAAGGTCACAAATGCGTATCCAGGCATGATGTCTCATGACAATGCCTGAACCCGCCGCTCTAGCCGCCCCTTCAGTTGCATGTGATAGCAACCTGATGGATGAGTTGGAAATCAATTCCAGGGTTGCAAGCTGCGAGGCAACTTTGTTCCTTACCTCGTCAGACACCTGTCCTGCGAGTGTTCCAGAGAGTTCGGACATCAAGTCCCTCTAGAGCATTGTAAAATGTGCCAAGTAGTTCAGAGACCATATGGTAAAGGTCGCTGATGCATAAACTCACTTCCCAGGTCTGTCCACCACCCGGGACTCTCTGTTGGGCAGGTGGAGAAGCAGGACTCCCCTAAGCCAAGTCCTTTTTCATAGCCGTCGCCACCACCACAGCATCGACTGGTAACCCTCTGGACCATTGCGGGTTCTCCTCGGGCGTGGAAAGAATTTTGTCAGGTCTCAGAGTGATCACCTCAAAGGAATCGGGGTTCTTCCAAGCGCGCTGCACAATGAGCTGGACGAGCTCATCAGCAGGAGGGGTCACCCAAAAGGTAGAAGGCCAGACACGAAAAGCCTGCAGGAACACGGACTCCTCAGATAAAGGGTTGGAGGGCTTCCAGTCATCTCGCGGTTTCAGCATTTCAAGCATATCTCCAAAGGAGACATCATCAGGAGGTGACCGTGGGGTCCCTTCACCATCATCGTAATCTGTGTCTTCCATCAAAGATTCCTCGGGCAAGCCTATGTGCTTCCTCTTGCATGATCTCTTTTGAGGGGGCTCCTCAGTGGGAGCCTCTGAAGAGGACTCAAAAGAGTGGGTATCCTAAACAGGGGTGTCCTGCAGCTTCTCTGTCTGGTGACCCGGGGAGGTGGTCTGTAGCAGCTGTAGCTCAGGGGGCGAGAAATGGGGTTCCGACATCAATGAAGTGCTTCCAGAAGCAAGAACCCACTCCATCACACATAAAGCAGGTCCATCTGAAGAGGGATAGGAGCCCGGAACTGAGAAAGACAACCTTGGGACCGGGGTCACACCCCGCTCCGATGAACCTGCCACTGCAGATGGAGCCTCAAGCAGGATCGGTGCAGACGACACAACCAGCACAGACAACGGAACCATGCCCCGAGCAGAGGAGCGTGCCCCACAATCCCGAGATTGAGGAAGGTGCAGCTCTGCAGGAACCAATGACCAAAGGGGCAAACCCAGAGCCTGAGAGCGGTCTACTATAGGTGAAGTGGTGGGTTCCGAGAAGGACGTCGGAGCAGAAAGCTTCAGAACAGGACTGGTTGAAGGTTGAGAGTAAAATGGAGTCCGTTGAGAAACGGACCCAAGTCCTGTAGCCGGATAGGTCTTAGTAGGTGTGGGTATCACTCAGGTTGCCAACAGTTGGTTCACAAGGCGCACCACATCGAGTTCTGACAGGCTCCTGGTGGATCTAGTGGTAGTCCAGATGGGGAGTCCAGTCGATCAATGAATGGGCTATACATATGACTCAGGAACAGATCTACGGATGGAGAGTATCGGGTCCGTAGGGCAAGGTCTGCCGGCACTGATGTCTCAAGTTTTGAGACTGAGATTAAAGGGATCAAGTCCAGTTTAGTCCAAACAACACTCGGTATCTAAGGGGCACTCTGAGCCAAAGCGAGGAGTTCCAATGTCATATCAGAGGTAGGCACCAAAAGCGTGCACTGAGGTGGGGTGATCACAGGTGCCGAAGTTATAGCAGGCGTGGTGAGGTCTATCACTGGTGCCGAAGGCAGAACTGGAGTCGAAGCTGGTGCCGATATTATAAGTTTCGAAGTGCTCGGAGCCGACAAAGACAGTGCCAACGAGGCCGCTTTATGCTTTTAGTTTCACAGGCTTACCCTGATCACCCGAGGGTGAAGAATGAACTGAGTGGGACCTCTTTTTGTCTTTAGTAGGAGGGGTTCAGACCTACATTGCAGAAATGGCCTCTGAAAAGGGAGACTTAAGTAACCCTTTCAGTATCAATTTATTCTTGCACTCATTCAGAGTGCGTTGACTGAAACTTTGACAAATGCCACAGGGAGGTTTTACCAAAAGATGGGGCACCCCCAAACAATACACACAATCGTGAGAGTTACTATTAGGTAACTTGGCATTACACGAAGTACAATGCTGAGACCCCAAAGTACCCTTCTTATCCGACATCTTGAAAGAGAGACACAACAGGCTAGCACTTCAAAAACAAAAGTGAAACAAGTCTGTTTTAGCAATTCAGACAGAGTTCAAAATCACACAGTATTATAGATATGCATATAACAGAAACTTACTATTGAAAGGCACTAACAGGTTAGGAAGGAAAATAGAAACACCAACTATGGTATTGGAGAAATACCACAAGGGTAAGGAAAGAGGGCCGTACCAACAATGGTATTTGAAAGTGTACCAACGGGTAGAGAGGAAGAAAAAATAACAAGATCTAGCTGTAATTTAACACAAGAAAGACTAACTGTCAATAAAGGAAGAAATTTCAACGAGTTTTTCACACAAAATATCAAAAAAGTTTTCACTTAGCTGAGAGGCTCGGCTAAAATGCGGCTTTATGACTACGCAGCAAACGAGATCTGAGGTAACGGGGAGAAGGGCATTCTGGGTAGAAGATAAGCTCGAGAGTTTTTTGGCTAGCGCAAGCTTGGTAATGGGCCGACTTGGTTCCAAGGGCTCGGAACCTAACCCATCAGTGATGAATGGAAAGAAGATGAACAACATCAGATTGATAAATAACATGAAAATACTAAATACCTATTTACAGTAAACACAAGACTTTCAGTCACAGTAAATATTAAAAATAATACAGATGGACAGGCTCATGTAGTTATAGAAAAACAACACTTACCTAATCTCACTATACTTTCCTGACAGATCTAAAGAATTATTATTCCCTGGTTACTTACTAGAGCAAGGCAAGATGAAGTAGGTGAGAGATCCTTCTTTGTCAGGATACAAAAAAAAGTTATGTGTTACCATAATGTTCCATTTGTGTTGTTCATCTTCTTTCATCATCACTGATGGGGTTCGGTGCCGAGCCCCCGGAACTGAGTCGGCCTATTACCAAGCTCTCGCCAGCCAAAACATCTCTCGAGCTAAGTCTCTACCCAGAATGCCCTTCTCCCTATTACCTCAGATCGAGTTTGCTAAGAAAGGAAGCAAAGCTGAGGCCACTTCTATGTAAGTACCCTAGTGCAGCACTTAGACCCAAAGCATCCCCCAGGAGCCTTTGGAGGGGGAAGTGATGAATGAAAAAAGATGAACAACACAGATGGAACATTTTGGTACAACATAACTTCTTTATCTGATGTTGTTCATCTTCTTTCCATTCATCACTGATGGGACAGAATCCCAAGCTACCTTGAGGATCATGGGTGGCCCTTATGGAAGGACATTCCTGAGTACCATTGAGCCGAAGGCAGCTCTCCCTCTGGAGACCAGGTCCAATTTGTAATGATGGATAAAGGTATGAGGCTTAGCCCAAGTAGCTGCTGTGCAGGTGTCATCCCATGGATGCCCTGGAATGGAATGCTAATGAAGTTGCCATAGATCTACTAGAATGGGCTTTAACTTTGGGCATGGATTCACTATGGTGGGAATAAATGACATGTATGCAGTCCCTTAGCCATTTTGATAATGTAACCTTGGAAACAGCCTCTCCCATTTTGGGTCCCGAGAAGAAGATGAAAAGCTGTTCAGATTTACAGACAGGTTTGGTCCTGTCTAGGTAAAACCTTAATTGTCTACATACGTCTAAGGTGTGAAGGCAATACTCTCATCTATTGGCAAAATTCGGAAAGAACACTAGTAGATCAATGGACTGGTTAATAGAGAATTCAGAAACAACTTTTGGGAAGAAAGGATGGGTTCGTTCGAAGTGACACTTTGTCTTTATGAAAGACCAGGTAGGGCCTCTTGATACACAATGCCTGCAGCTGCGGGACTCTTCTGGCAGAGGTAATGGCTACCAGGAACAAAGATTTCCAAGACAACAACATTAGGTCACATACAGCCGCAGGCTCAAAGGGCTTTTGAGTCAAAGAATGGAGGACTAAAGTGAGGTCTCATGGAACTACGGGCTGTCTGCGAGGAGGCCTGAGATGAGAGGTCCCTTTGAGGAAAGCCTTACAAAGGCATAACGAAATAAGAGGGGTGCCATCTATACCATTGCGGAAGTGGAAAATTGCCACTAGATGTACTCAAATATTAAAGCACTGCAGTAACTGGAGCCAAAAACGGGTCTAGCATGTTATCCTTGGACCAAATGGAAAACCTTTTCCATTTATCTTGATATAGTCTTCAGGTGGATGGTTTGTGAGAGGCCAGAATGATGTCTCGAACAAGTGAAGAGAGGTTAACCTGCCTGCCGACTAGCGAAAGTGGAGAAACAAAGCTGTCAGCTGGAGAGTGGACAGGTTCGGGTGACTCAACCCTTGGGGGTGAGTGATCAGATCTGTTAGAGGGTCCAGAATCCACAGTGGGAATACTAGGTGAGGCCGAAGAAAGGGGAACCAAACTTGTCGAGGCCAGAAAGGGGCTATAAGGATCACCTTGCATCTCAACTGAAGAGCTTTCTTTAGAAATTGTGGGATCAGAGGAATGGGAAGATAGGCGTAGAGAAGTTCCATGGGCCAATCGTGGATCAGAGCGCCCCTCGGTGACTCCTCCTGTGAGGGAAGTACGGCGAAGTAGCTGCAGCACTTGGTGTTTGATGGGGAAGCGAAAAGATTACAGCAAGACTGGCCCCAGTGGCTAAAGATTGCAGACGCCACCTCGGGGTTGAGGGACCACTCGTGGGGCATGAGGATGCATCTGCTCAGTTTGTCTGCAATCACCTTGGAGCTCCCCAGGATATGCATTGCTATCAGACAGCGGTTGGAAGCGATCGCCCACTGCCAGATTCTCATAGCTTCTCAACAAACTGGGTAGGACTTGGTTCCTCCTTGCTTGTCGATGTACCAGACCACTGACATATTGTCTGATTGGAGTGCAATTGTACCAGAGGGGAGAACCGCATGGAATGCCTGCAACGCTAACATCACGGCCCTCACTTCTAGGACACTGATATGAAGGTAGGCCTCTGAGGTGGACTATGTGCCTTGGACAGTCTTTCCCTGAAAATGGCCCCCCCACCCGATCAGGGAAGCATCCGTGGTCACAATGGCTGTGGGCCGGGAGGGTTGAAAAGGTCGGCTCCAAAGATCTTCATGTGGCCTCATCCACCAAAGCAGGTCCGTTTTGCAAGAGTTGGTTATTCGAATCTTGTAATCCAGGTGATGACAGTTTGGGAACCATTGACACAGAAGGAGCCATTGCAGAATTCGCATATGTAGCTTTGCTGGACGCACTATTGGAATTGATGCAGCCATAGAACCCAGAGCTTGGAGAACTTATCTTGCAGGGACTGTTGTTTGAGAAAGAATCACTCAGATTTGAAGCCTCAATCTGTGGTGTCTGTGAAGAGGGAGTGATACCAGACAGGACTGAGTATTGAGCACTGCTCCAATGAATTCTATTTGTTGTGTGGGGATAAGATTTAATTTCTCCCAATGTATTGTTATTCCCAACAATTTTGCCAGAGAGAGAGAGGGCAGTTACCAGAAAATGCCTGGTGGGTCGGTAAGGAGCCAGTTGTCTAGATATGGAGACATTCAGAATCCTTTTAGTTTCAAGTGAGCTGTTACCACTGCCATGCATTTTGTGAACACTCTGGGGGCTGTAGAGAGACCAAACGGCAGGGCACGGAATTGGTAATGACTGGCTCCTAGCTGGAAGCGAAGCAGACTCCTGGAGTGTTTGTCCATCTTGATGTGTTAATACACGTCCCGGAGATCTATAGAGAACATCCAATTGCCTTCTCTTAAAAAGGGAAGGATGGACTGAACCATGAGCATTCAGAATTTGGTTTGGGTGACAGACATGTTTAAGCTGCTGTGATCCAAAATGGGTCTTCAGTCCCCTGTCTTTTTTGGCACCAAAAAGAATCTCGAGTAAAATCTGGATCTGAGCTGGTCTGGTGGGACTGGTTGGTCGACTCTTTTTTGAGACCGCTTTATAGTCTCTGAAGCTCCTGCTTCCCTTTGTCTGGTGGAACGTTGGGAAGTTTTCTTTGAAATTTTGTCTGATAAGAAAAGGGAATGGTGTAACCTCTGGTGATAATATTCTGCACCCAGAGTGCCAAGCAGCTTGGTGCAGAGAGAAACGATTCCCGACTGCTGCCAGAGGTAAGCAATCGGGCCGCCCCTCAGGAGCGCTTTTAAGGCTGTCCAGAGAAAGAGTACCTGGAGCTTTGGTTGCGAGGACCCCCTCTGCCTCTATAGGGACATCTTCCAGAATTGTTAACCCCTCTGCCTCTGGGAGTATCACCACCACGTGTGGCATAGAAAGGACCCTGAGATTTCTTATGCCACATTTTCCCACTCCTCTGATTCTTAGAGAAGGTACGTTGAGAGTTGGAAAACCGTAGGCCTATGGCAGACAGGGTTTTCCATTTTGCTCGCACCTGGCTAGCATGTCCTTCACTTTGGAGCCAAAGCGGGATGAAGCTTCGATGGGAGCATTCAGAAAGGAAGACTTGAAAAGAGATCCATGAGGTCACAGATGTGCATCCAGGCATGACATCTCATAACAATGCCGAACCCGCTGCTCTAGCCGCCCCTTCCGTGTCGCGTGTGACAGCAACCTCATGGACAAGTTGGATATTGATTCCAGGGTTGCGAGCTGCGAGGCCACCTTGTCTCTGACCTTGTCAGACAACTGTCCTGCGAGTGTACCAGACAGTTCTGAGATCAAGTCCCTCTGGAGCCTCGTAAAATGTGCCAAAAAATTCAGGGACCATATAGCAAAGGTCCGTGATGCAAAAACATGCTTCCTAACAAAGTCTACCACCCGGGACTCTCTGTCTGTTGGGCGGGTGGACAGCTAGACTTTCCTCAGCCAAGTCCTTTTTCTTGCCCACCGCCACCACATAGCATCAACTGGTAACCCTTTGGACTAGTGTGGATTCTCAACAGGAGGGGACAGAATTGTGTCTGGTGTCCAGGGGATCATCTCAATGGAATCAGGGTTCTTCCACGCGCACTGCATGATGAGCTGGATGAGTTTGTTGGCAAGCGGGGTCACCCAAGAGGTAGAGGGCCAGGCAGAAAGGCCTGCAGGAACACAGACTCCTCAGGTGAAGGGTTTGAGGGCTTCCAGTCACCTCTCTGTTTTAATATTTCCAAAATGTCGCCAAAGGAGATATCAGGAGATGACCGTGGAGACCCTTCACCATCATCTTAATACGTGTCTTCCATTAAGGACTCCTCAGGCAAGTCCACGTGCATCCTCTTGCACGTCTTCTTCCAAAGGGGCTCCTCAGTGGGGATCTCTGAGGAGAACTCAGAAGAGTGGGTATCCTAAAGAGGGGTGTCCTGCGGCTTCTCTGCCCGGTGTCCTGGGGGGGGGGGGTCTGTGACAGCTGCAGTTCAGGGGGCGAAAACTGGGGTTCTGACATCAAAGGAGTGCTAACAGAAGCAAGAGGCCTCTCCATCACGCGGAAGGCAGGCCGGCCCTAAGAGGGATGGGAGCCCGGAACCAAGAAAGACAACATCAGGACCGGGGTCATACCCCGCTCTGATGGACCCGCCCCCACAAGTGGAGCCTCAAGCAAGATCGAAGCAGATGCAGCCATTGGCACAGAGGAGGGAACCGAGGAGAAAGTCAACACTGTACCCCGGGCCGAAGCGCCTGCCCCCCTATCCCCAGATTGAGGAAGGACCAGTTCAGTAAAACCAAAGACCAAAGGGACAAACTCGGAGCCGGAGTGAGGTGCACCATAGGCGCCAAGGTGGTGGGTTCCAAGAAGGATGTCAAAACAGAAGGCTTCGGAAGTGAGATGGTCGAAGGAGGAGTGTAAGATCGAGTCTGTGGATAAGGCAACCCAAGTCCAGCAGGTGGATGGGTTTTAGAGAGTGATGGAATCCCCCTGGCTACCAACAGCTGGTCCACAAGACGCACCACGTCATGTTCCGAAGGGCTCCTGGTGGATCTAGTGGATACTCCAGATGAGGAGTCAGGACGTTCGAGAAATGAGCTATACGCTTGGCCCAGAAACAGGTCTACTGAGGGAGAGTATTGGGTCTGTGGTACAAGGTCTGCTGGCACTGAAGTCTCTAGCGTCGAGACAAGAAGCAAAGGGGTCAGATTCAGAGAGGTTGGCACAACGCTCGGTGCCTAAGTGGCACTTGGAGCTGAAATAGTCGGTTCCAAAAAAGAATCTGAAGTCGAAAGTGTGCCCTGTGCCGAAGTAGCTACAAGTGCTGAAGTAGAAATAGGCGGAGTAAAAACTATGATCGGTGCCAGAGGCAGGGTCTGTGCCAATACAGGCGTTGGTATTGAAGGTTTTGAAACAGTCGGAGTCAAGGAAGGTGGAGCAGATTTATGCTCCAACGATAACTTGGGGACCTTCGATTTCCCAGGTTTGCTCTGATCACCTGATGGTGAAGAAACAGAATGGGATCTCTTTTTGTTCTTAGAAGTAGAGGTTGAGACCTCCATCTCAGAAATGGCCTCTGAGAAGGGAGACTTGAGTAACCCCTTTAGAATGAGTTTCTTTTTGAGCTCATTAAGAGTGCGTTGGCTGAAACTTTGGCAAATATCACATGGAGGCTGCACCGAAAGGTGGGCCACTCCCAAATAGAATACACAGTCATCATGCAAGTCACTGTTGGGTAACTTGCCCTTATAAGAAGTACAATGTTTAAAGCCAGAGGTACCCTTCTTATCCAACATTTCAATAGAAAGGACACTACAACTAGCTGTACAATCCAACAATAATGAAGTTAAAAGGGTAAGGAAAAGGCCGTACCAACAATGGTACTTAAGTTTACCAACAGTAACAACGGGTAGAGTGGAGAACATACAGTTAGACTGAAGAAAAGACACTAGAAATACTAGAGGTTTTATAAAATATGAAGCTATCCAAAACTTTTACACAAATATCAAAAAAGATTTTACTTAGCTGAGAGCTCGGCTGAAATGCGGCTTTACGGCTACGCGGCAAATGAGATCTGGGGTAACAGGGAGAAGTGCATTCTGGGTAGAGACTTAGCTCGAGAGTTTTTTTGACTGGCACAAGCTTGGTAATAGGCTGACTCAGTTCCGTGGCTCTGAACTGAACCCCATCAGTGATGAATGGAAAGAAGATTAACAACATCAGATCAGAGTGCTCTGAGACTTCAGTCTCTCCTAGTATTAAAATATAATTTTTAGTGATGGATTACAGAATGACAAAATACATCTGGTCATCTGACTTCTGGTCCCCATGCTTCCCCCCACCTTGGCTAAAAGTTGTCAGGATTTAGCACATATGTGTCAATAATACACACACACACACACATATATATATATATATATATATATATATATATATATACACACACACACACACACACACACACACACACACACACAGCCTTGCTAAGACCTGCTGCAGCTCATCGAAGTCATAAAGTAATTTCAAACCTCCCACCCCTTCCAGAGTAGCAATTATTTCACCCCAATGATAAGGCAGAAAGCTTCCTAGTTTTGATTTTTTTTTGTCTCTGGCTGCATTGAGAACTGTAAGATACAATCTTTATGGCCTAAGCCAAGTAATTTAATTTCAAACTATGTTCAAAATTTGAGATTAACCTCTTGTCTTCTAGTATCCTCTGTTAAAACAAAGACATTTAAACAGTGACAATAATGCATGTATATTTCTTTTTCTGTCCAGCAGGGCACACTGTTGGCACATTTTAACAGATGCAGCTTTACAAATACATTTTCAACACAATCACTTGTATAAATCAGTTTAAAATACGAATCGCATATAATTCTTTACAAAATTCCAGGTATGTACTGGCATATGTTACACATCCACTGCCCTACTTCTCCTGGCATAGCTGGCAATACCTCACATCTTGACAGTGACATCCACCACAGGATTTCCTTCTTTATGCAAAGTAGGAGAGGAATCTGTGTATGCAAAGGATAAGAATGTTAGGACCAGGTATAATTCAAGTACCATCGGATCATCCTCATATGGAATCTGGCAAAGGGGACTATGTGGATGGTAACTGCCATAACCCCAGTGTTGTCAGGATCTCCCTTGCAGTGCAAATCTGAAGAAAAAGGACGTAACTGGTTAGGTTTTGCACTTTGCCTGATTGTAGGAAAGCCTGAGTTTAGAGTCTGGTCTGCATCCCAAGAAAACTAGGTCTTGGGTTGGTTTCATTGCGGACTTCTTTAAGTTGACTGTGAATTCCAGGCCCTGACAAAGGGACAAGGTGAAGTTGAGATTAGTAAAGAGTATCTGCTGAGATGATGTATGTGTTGATAGGTCATCCAAATACAGGAATATCTGGATTGCCCGAGTCCAGCAGTAAAATATGACTGGGGCAAGACACTTTGTGGCAACTCTGGGGGCTATAAAAAGTCCAAAAGGGAAAGTAGAGAACTAAAAGTGTGATAAGCCAGTAGACAACCTCAAAAATTTCCTGTAAGCAGGGTGAACAGGAATGTGGACAGGCATCCTTTAGGTTCAGAGACACCAGGAATGCTTGTGGAACACTGAAGGTTAGCAGAGTTTGCAGGGACAACAACCTGAAAGATGGGACATACAGAAAAGTGGCAAGGGTGTAAAGAGCCAGTGTCAGTCACCAGTCTTCTCTTTTTCTTCGGACAAGGAATAGTCTGGACTAGAACCCTTTTCCCACGCACTATGGTGGCACCGGTTCTACTCTGCCTTGCTTGAGCGAAGCTTGAATGATGGGGAGAAAGCAACTATACCGGGCTGTGAGCAGGAGGAGGAAGAGGGATGACAGTGAATGGAGTAACTTCTTTTCACATCATTCTACAACAGTTTTGAATTACGGAATGCACCCATGTATCTGAAATGATGAATACCCAGTTTTGTTAGGGATGAGGTGAGCCTTTTGGATAGGGGTAGGGATGGACTGAAGGGTAGAAAGGGTGACAGAGGGTAGTAACGCAGACTTTTCTGGGTAGAGAGGCCTCTCAGATCAAGTGCCTCTGCCTGATTTATCTTGGAATCCTTTCTAAGGCATTTTCCTGACCTTATGGGAAGTCCTTGACTCCCTGTAAGTGAAGGAATTGGGTTTTCCAGAGTAATTCCTCTGATATCAGGACACAGAAGTAATAAAGATCTGTCTACAGTCCTTCATAATTTTATGCTGTTCTTGTGATTGTTTGATAACATGAGCAACATGTTGACCAAACAAAATGTTTTCATTTAAAAGAGAGGCTAACAATTTAGTCTTGATATCCTCTGGGAGGAGCTGAGAACATAACCATACATACCACCTGATCACAGAGCTTGTAGCAGCTGCTCTAGAGGAAGCTTCTACTGCATCAAAGTTGCATTTCATGCTGTGCTTGGCCACTTGGGAAGCCTAAGCCACCACAAACAAGGCATGTTGTTTACTGACTAGCTCCTCAGGAGAGTAGAATATTTTATTTAAATTGCTCAGAACAGACAAGATGTATTTAGTCATTTGGGTCTGATAATCTGTCCAATGCCCTGCTGTTTTTATCTAAAGGAAGAGCTCTGGCAGCAGGAAGTAGTTTACTGGACTGTCTGTGGACACAGAAAATATACCAGTATCTGTCACTGTGATTTTGTACTGAAATTTCAAGGCTTCAGGTACCTTTTAAAACATATCAGGCCTTTTAGAGGTTGGTGGCTGAGAGTCAGATGCAGTGGAAGTGGATGCAAAGGCATCAAGAAAAGCCTCCAGAACAGGTGGTACAGGAACAGAAGCAGGTGCAGGGGGTGCTTACTTCCAAGAGGTAGTATTATCTCTGTTGAACCTCATAAATTGGCTTTGATTCCCATTCATAATGTTTCATCATACTAACAATATGTTTCCCAAATGAAGCTTTTTCAACAAGAGATTCAGGAGGAATAGCATCGTCATCATCACAGGCAACTTGGCCTCCAATAAGTCACAACAGGAGGCATCTGAGTACCCACTGGGTGCACCACGGGTTCTAAAACCTCTGCAGATACATCAGAGTCTGACAGGAAGCCATGAAATCAGGCCTTGGCCTCAACCTTTTTCTTTTGAATGGACAGGATGTCAGGGTTGGAAGTTATTGCCATCCTTTCTTAGGCGAGGCACTTAAAGCACTGAATTTCCAAGTATAAGATGAAATATGAAAGCTGTGCTCTGAAGGTCTTCTGGGACACAAGATTGACAGATCATACAATTTTTTTTATCTTGCTCTGCACCTAAGCAGAAAAGGCACCAGGAGTGCAGATCGTTGCAGAGAATTTGCCTACTGTAATTGCATTAAGTAACATCTAATAGAGCAACAGACAGCAATGTAATTGAGGAAAAAAAAAGGAAGGTTCCCAACGGGGCACTTATCTAAAGCAGTGAAGGCCAACAGTACCAATGACCACTCATAGAACAGACTGACAGGTGCGGGACCTGCGTTTGGAACAGTGGTGATACAGTCTTGGGATTTAAATGCCTATGTCTCCTTATGTTCCCTTATGCTCACAGGCATAGGACATGCTGGACATATGGCTCTATGGAATGCTTGGCACTGGTACCGCAGATGGACATCCAGATTACCTGGCAAGATAACCCAATAGTCTGGAATTCTGCAACAGTGATCTAAAGACATCAGCTGCTGTAGTCTAACATAAATGTGGTCCCTTTAATGTCCTGGGAAATTATCTATTACAGCCTACTACTCTGACTAGTATTTGCAAGACTATGGCACACTCACGGATTAACTTAAACAATATATGTGATTTTGTATCCCTGGATACACATCAGTCCAGCATTGTAAAAGGCAAGTCATGTTATCTGACCCTGGATAAGTTCCTCAAAAGGATTACAGACACAGGTCACAGTGTGTGCTAGGCTGGGCTTTAACAATTTTTTCTGTTGCATCTTGTTATTACGATACAGTGTACTCTCCTTACCTGGACATTGCCAAAGTCTTCAACAGTATCCTCGATGCTGAGATTACTGACCAACTCTTCAAACTCAGCAATAATCCAGACCCAGTTCACTGGATAGCTAACGGTCTACCTAATAGAAAGAAACAGGTTGGCCCAGGGTCCTTGGTTGATAGGAAACAAACACACGGTCAAATTTCCAAATTGGCTTGGTTTTATCCAAATAATATCTGAGTTGCCTGTGCACACCTAAAGTGTGTAGGATCCTCTCGCAAGAGGAATTAGGAGAAGTGGAAAAAGGATGGAAGATTGATGGATTGATTGAGAGATAACTCATTAACCACCTTGGGCATAAAGTAGGGTTAGTGCATAGGAAAAAGTACAGTTGTGTACACTTACCATAAATGTAGATGTTCAAGTGCATTCAATGTTGCAGTCAACACATTTGGATTATCTGCTTGCAGTAGCCCTCAGTTGGCCTGCTTATCAAAGTCTTGGGTCCTGCGGCGGTTGCTGTCTCGTCTTCCATGACGTCAGGTAGTCAGGGGTCTAAAGCATGCAGCCAACGCCATTACATCAGTTTTTCCTGCCCCAGATGTCAGGTACCCCCAAAATGGGAAGCAATTATATACAAGGTTACACATCCAACAAAGAAGCAAATACACCAAAAAACTTTAAGTATAGTAAACAACAATAGAGGTATAGTCAATAAAAGTCAGGGGGCTGGAGGGAAGGTAACCAGGACTGCAACAGTGAATACACTCAAACATCTACATTTATGGTAAGTGTACACAACTGTACTATGTTCTTCATGTTTCACAGTTGCAGTCATCACATTTGGGTAGATTCCCAAAGCTAAGGATGGGTGGAGGTAATTAGATAGCATTAAGAGTGGCTAAAAGGCCGTGCAAGACTGCAGTGGCAAAGCCAGCTCTGGATTTAGAAAAAATTGGTAAGTGGTAATGCTTGGTGAAGTATGTACAGAACTCCAGGTAGCAGCTTCTAGGATGTCCTTGGTAGGGACACCTCTGAGAAAGGCTGTAGAGGTAGATGCAGCCGTGGTTGAATGTGGTCTTATCCCCTATGGAGTAGGTTTTCAATGGTGCTTACAGCAGAAATTAATGCAGTGGCCCATCCACTTAGAAATGATTTGCTTTGAAATGGCCTTCCCCTCTGCAGCTGCAGCAAATGCAACCAGCAGCTGTTCAGATTTCTTGAGAGGTTTAGTCCTGTCCAAGTAAAATCTAAGTTGTCTGTGCACATCCAAGGAATGCAGTATTCATTCCTCTTTGTTCTGTGGATTAGAAAAGAAGGTTAGCAAATGAATGGACTGATTGAGAGCCACACTGGATACTACCTTGGGCATGAAGGAGGGATTGGTCCTGAGGGACACCCTGTCCGCATGAAAGATGATGAAAGGCTCCACTGCCATGACAGCCTGTAATTCAGACACCCTTCTTGCTGAAGTGATGGCTAGAAGGATGGCTGTTTTCCAAGAAAGGTATTTCAACTCTGCATTTGCAGCTGGCTGAAAGGGAGGTAGAGTGAGCTTTTCCAATACAAAGTTAAGGTCCCAGGCTGGAGTAGGGGCTCTCCTGGAGGGTCTTAAATTTTTGGCCCCACTGAGGAACTGCTTCAGCAGTGGATGAGAGAAGAGGGGTGGTTCTGTACTGTAATGAGTAGAAATGGCTGAGGCATGAATTTTGATGGAGGAAAAGGAAAGGCCCTTGTAAAGCATCTCAGTTAAGTATTGAAGTATCTGAGGTAAATCGGGCGCAGCTGTGCCCATTCCCTGCGTTTGGCTCCAGGAACAGAATCTTTTCCATTTTTTAGCATAGGATTTTCTAGTACTAGGCCTCCTTGCCTCCAGAATGACACCCATCACCTCTTTACTGAGGGATGATAATGGAGAGATCAGGTAATTAGCCAGGCTGACAGGTTCAGGGTTTGAAGCTGTGGGTGCAGAATCTGCCTCGCCTGCTGGGACAGCAGGGCAGGGGTCTGAGGTAGGTGCCAAGGTGCTAGCAGTGACACACTGCGTAAGAGGGGGTACCAGTGTTGGCATGGCCAGTCTGGTGCAATCAGTATTGTCCTTGGTTTGCCCTGTTTGATCTTTAGTAGTACCTTGGAGAGGAGAGGCAGAGGGGGAAAGGCATAAACTGATAGGTTTTTCCAGGTGAAGGACAGGGCATCCACTTTCCAAGCTTGTTTGTGGGGAGTCCTTGTGCAGAATTTGTCCAATTGGTAGTACTGGGGCGAGGCAAACAGGTCTATCTTTGGGCTCCCCCATTTGTTTCTCAACATGTTGAATATCTTTGGTTCCAGTTTCCACTCGTGTGGGTCCATGAGATTTCTGCTTAGGTCATCTGCCAGTGTATTTAGCTTTCCTGGCAGGATTTGAGCCTCTAGGTGCACTTGGTAGCTCAAGGCTGTATTCCACAGAGCCACGGCTAGTCTGCAGAGAGGATATGAGTGGGTTCCTCCCTACTTGTTTAAGTACCGCAGAACAGTGGTGTTTTCCATCTTTACCAATACTTGTCCTGGAAGAATGTGGTCCTTGAAGGCTATCAGACCAACTTGTACAGCTAACATTTCTTTTTGATTGATCTGCAGGCGCATTTGACTTGGGTACCATTTGCCCTGAATGCACTTCCCTGCCAAGTGAGCCCCCCATGGATAGTCTGATGCGTCTGTTGTTAGGGTTTGGGTGGCAGGATTGATTCTACATCCCGAGACTGTTGGCACTATAAGCTTTTTAGATACCATTGCAGTTTCCTCATATGCAGTCTTGCATTTGGAATTAACAGAATGCAGGAGGCCATGAACCCCAGGGCTTGCAGTATTTTCCTTGCAGATAGCTGGGTCTTTGTGGCCAGTAGTTTGAAGTAGGCTGTCAAATAAACTTGTTTCTCTGGCATGAGGTAGGCCATCTGGGAAGTTGTATTCAAGCTTGCTCCCAGGAATACAATTTGTTGGCATGGTACAAGATGTGATTTATTTTTGTTTATGGTGTACCTCAGAGAAGCTAGCAATTTCTTTACAAATGCCAGATGTTTTAATATTATGTCCTGGTTTTTTGCCTGAATTAGACAATCGTCTATGTATGGGTATATATGAATATTTCTTTGCCTGCAAAATGCAATGACTGGAGCTAGGCACTTTGTGAATACCCTGGGAGCAGTAGATAAGCCAAAGGGCAGTGCAGAGAACTGATAGTGCATGCAGCCTGCTTTAAGTGTAGGTATTTTCTGCAAGATTCTCTTACTGGGATGTGCAGGTAGGCTTCCTTTAAATCCAGTGTTGCCAACCAGGCATCTTTGCCTAGCATAGGAAGGAGCTGATGAAGAGTTAACATCTTGAATTTTGGGATTACCAAAAATGTGTTTAGGATAGACAGGTCCAGGATAGGACACCAGGAATTGTCTTTTCTGGGTTCCAGAAAAAGTCTTGAGTAGAAACCTTGTCCCCATTCTTCTTCTGGGACAGGTTGAATAGCCCTGGTGCTTAAATGAGAGAGAACTTGCTTTTGAGCCTCTGCCCACTGATTTGGGGGTAGATTTGGCCAACCGTTTGGGGTTGGTAAGGAGTGGAAGTGGAATCTGTATCCTTGGGAAATATATTTAAAACCCATTTGTTCTGGGTAATGAGTTCCCAATTTTTGGCCTGCAGGGCAATCTTTCCCCCTAAAGGAACAGTTAGTTGTGCATGACTTGGAAGGTTTAAAGTTAAAAGACAGTTTACCATGGGGGGGGAGGTCTTACTACTCCCTGCTTTGGTAGTGGGAGCTCTCCACTGCTTAGTCCTGTGAGTACCTTGGGACTGAAGCCTGGGTGTTCTACTGATTCTGGGTTTGGACTGAGAAGGCCTGGAAGAGGCAGGAAAGGACCAATTCTTAGACGGCCAATGCCTACTAAATCTGGGAGGCTGTACTTGCAGGAAATCTTTAACAGTTTAATAGACTTAGCTTTTTCCTCCATCTTTTTAAGTACTTCTGCTCCGTTGCCAAACAGGTGGTCTTGGTTTAAGGGACCATCCAGCAATTTAGCTTTAACATGATCTGGCAAAGATTGCTCCTTAAACCAAGCATGCCTTCTAAGTACAGACCCAATGACAGCAGCCCTGCGAGATGCCTCTAATGAATCAAAACCACATTGTAAAGTATGTTTTCCAGCTTGTTCAGCAGAATGCATTAAATCCTGTAAATCTTTATTTTCAGCACAGTCAGGAATCAACATCATTTTCTGTTTAAGCAATCCAATAATATGCTGCTGATACATTAACATATGAAACGGGCAGTTTAAGGCTCTAAGTGAACACCTTCTTACCCCATCTATCCAGCACCCTGGAATCTCTATCAGAGGGGGTAGGATTTTTGGCAGTAGTAGCCTTAATGCCCTTGGGTCCCTGTGAAATGGTCTCAGGATCCACAGTAGGATTTTTGAAGAGGAACTTGTGAGAGTCAGGAACCTTGTAATACCCATCAGGTTTTCTGGGAGCAGGAGGTAAAGAGTCAGGGCTAGGCTAGATTCGGAGAAGGCATCATCAACTATGTCCAGTATAGGAGGGATAGCTAAAGGCCTGTGTTGGGGAAGGAGTAAGAAATCCCTAAGCCTCTTTTTGGAGTCAGAGTAATCCTGGCTTTTCCAGCGAAAATGCTCCCTAAGAGTACGCAAGGTTTCAGCAAAAGAGAAATCCTCTGGAGGGAAAGCAGAGGGAACGGAGTCCTCTGCATCAGAATCCTCATATGTAGATAAGGGTAAATCCTGGTTATCAGAGGAAACAGAAATTTCAGAGTCCTGATCAGAAGGAAAATCAGTCCTAGGTCTTCCCCTTATTAGAGTAATAAGGCCTTCAGCCATTCTTATCATTTGTTTTTTAGGCATAGGGGCCTGACAATGCAGTCTGGGCGTAGGTTTTCTAGGCCATGGATCGAGTTTTAGGCCTTGAAGAAGAAGATGGCATTGGTTTAATATGCAAGTCAGTAAGACTGAATACACCCTCAGAAGCTGGTGCCTGCACAGTGGCTCTGGATCCATCCAAGGTAGAAGCATCCACAGGTTCCATAGTCGAAGAAGCATCTTGCGGTATACTCAGAATGGGTCTCAGTAGAGGCCTGCGAATCTGAAGTAGTGGGTATCAGGGGCTGCAAAAGCACCTCACTGAGTACTGGCGAATTGGCGACTAGCTTAGGAGAAGTGTCGTCGGCAGCTTTGGACCTGTGCGGTCTCTCTCGGTCTTTATCTTTGCATTTTTTTTTTGGAATGTCGGTATTCGGGTGGCTTAGTGAAGCCATTTCTGGATAACTGAACCTGGTACCAAAATATTTAGAAGCGTAAATTAACTGACGACAAATATTTCTAGGTTTGAATAAAGCAAAAAACCGACAGTGAGGTATGTCGTGGTCTGGGCCTAAGCGTTAACTTTTACTGACATCGGTTTAGAGCAAGAAAAATGTTCCCCAACGGGGTACTTAGCTTAGTTGAAGACTTCGGATCTGAAACTCGAAAACGAAAATTTCAGGAGTCGGACGACTGGCACTTGCGAACTGCTTCTGTTTCGGGCACCACACGGCAAGAAAGACTAATGTAATGGCATCGGCTGCATGCTTTATACCCTTGACTACCTGACGTCATGGAAGATGAGACAGCAACCAAAGCAGGACACAAGACTTTGATAAGCAGGCCGAATGAGGGCTACTGCAAGCAGATAACCCAAATGTGATGAATGCAACAGTGAAACACGAAGAACATCTCTATCTCTGTGGAAAATTGTGAAGGGGAGGCGGACATGAGAGCTTGTAACTCAGACAACCTTCTGGCAGAAGTAATGGCCACAAGACAAGATGATCAGCTTTAATAATTGGCTCAAGTACTGGTGTCATTCTAAGGGGATCCAATGTCTGTCTGCCTGGGATGACATGTTGGACAAGCCATGCTGCTGTGCAAGGGACGGCTTGCACCTGTCACCACTGGGCTTCCGGATATTGGCTAAGGCTCTTGCCCCCCCCATAGTGCCTTTTTTAGGCAAGGCTCAAAAAACAAACCCACCTCCTTAGAAAACAAAAATGGAAAAAACTAAGGGTAATGCTGCTCAATGCCAGAAGTCTAAATCTCAAGATGCAGGCACTCGATGCACTCCTCAGTATGGAGAACATCGACGTCTGTGCAGTAACTGAAACCTGGTTCAAGGCTCCTGAGAGCACCCCAGCGCTACCAGGCTATACCTCGTATCATGCTTTTCGGCCCCAAAACACGGGCTGAACCACAAAGGGAGGGGGAGTGTCATATTCATCAAGGACACCCACACCTCCAGGTTAGTAGCAACACATGAAGCATCAGAGACCATACAGGTGCAACTAACCATAGGCAAAACTGCTATACAACTCGTAGCATGTTACAGACCACCCTCCCAATCTCAGGAACCCCACTCAGCCTTCCTGAAGACATTGGAGGATATGAATGTATCACAAAATACCATCATACTGGGAGACTTCAACTACCCAAACAGAGATTGGGTACATTATTCTAGCCCTAACACCCTAGCCCAAAGGTTCCTGGAATTCATAAATTCAAATGCACTGGAACAACTAGTCACCTCTCCCACTAGGGGAGATAATATACTAGCAAGAACAACAGAAGCACCAAAGTAAGTTGAAAAAAACAACAGCTGGATTCACCAAACACAATTTAATGCGAAATCTCTGTCTCTGACGTCTCGGCCTCAGCCTTCAAGGAGTACAAATACAAAAAAACACAGTAATACATTATATACAAACTTAACTAAGAACAATTAAACAATTAATTAACACAATAATAAAAACTTAGCTAGCAGCATTTTCAATTAAAAATCTCATTCAGTCCATTTGGAAACAAAGTCTTAAATTTTAAAATATAAATAGTCTCTTTATACAACAACATTTGTTTAATATTCAACTGTTCATACTTATTATCAGGTAGTAGTTCCAAAATTGTTGCCTGTAATGTCTTATGATCACTTCTATGCACTTTGGCAATGTCCAGGTAAGGAGAGTACACTGTATCGTAATAACAAGATGCAACAGAAAAATGTGTTAAAGCCCAGCCTAGCACACACTGTGACCTGTGTCTGTAATCCTTTTGAGGAACTTATCCAGGGTCAGATAACATGACTTGCCTTTTACAATGCTGGACTGATGTGTATCCAGGGATACAAAATCACATATATTGTTTAAGTTCATCCATAAGTGTGCCATAGTCTTGCAAATACTAGAAATGGCAGAAATGCATTTCATTACAGGGCATTTTTGTCAAGGACCAATCGTAATAGAGGACGTAAACACGTCAGGTTCCAACAGGAACCAGCCACGACACGTCCTCTTAATTCATCAGCATCGGCGTCGGAAAATGGATATACTTCTTTTGAAGATGATGGGGTTGATTCTGATTTTCCTGATTTGCCAGCAGCCCAACAACCGGAAAGTCTACGGCAGAATTTTCGTTCTGAACAGCCACAATTCCAGAGAGATATACCAAGGCAGAAACGCCAACGGGACTATACACAGCATACGGCACTTGAACAATCTAGACAAGGTGGCTACAAAAGAGGTAAATGGTAGTTTTACCTCTAATAATAGGGACAGTTATGTCGTAAATTTGTCTAACTATATATTTGATGACACTGAACTTTCTGTGCTGAACTTGGGCTTGAAATTTATACCTACTGTCGTTTCAAGACTCTACAACATGCAAATGGATGTTTATAGGTTTAGTAGGAAGTTATATTTAAAGTACTTTTTCAGCCAGAATTTTTACAGTGAGTTAAATATTTCAAATTCCAGTTTCTCTAGTTCAGTTGATAGTTTTTACTCATGTACATCAGATGAGTTGCCTAATGCTTATGTTAAACTTAATACGGAGAATGTACCGTCGAGTAGTAACTTCATACCTAAGGTTATGCACCATGAAGTGTTCAATTTTGCCAAAATGGTTAATCATACTACAGAGATGAGTTATCAGGAATTTATGAGTAACAAGAATAATATTAAGTTTAATATGTCCTTTAAGGAATGGAATGCGTTAACTACATTAAGTAAGAACAATAATATTGTTTTTAAACCTGCCGACAAAGGCAACAAACTTGTCGTTTTGAACATGGTTGATTATCTTGATATGTGTATGTTGCATCTTAGTGATAGCAGTACATATGAAACATGTGATATCAATAGCTACAATGCAGCCATTCTTAAGTATAGTGATCTTATACACAAAGGTCTTAGGTTAGGATATTTTGAAAGTAAGGACATCAAGAATAAATTTCAGGTGGAAGGTTGTGGTATGGCATATTTTTATTGCCTGCCTAAAATTCATAAGAATCTACCTAAACCTTCTGGACGCCCTATTGTGTCAGGACGTAAATATTTTTTACGTAATTTGGGCATATTTTTACATAATTATTTGTTACCATATGTTAAAAAACTGCCTTCTTTTTTAACCGATGTGTTTGATTTTTTGAACAAAATTGGTGATATCAAATGGAATAAAAATACGTATTGGTTAACTATTGACGTTAAAAGTTTATATACGAATATTAGTCACGAGTTTGGTATTGAAGCATTGAGATTCTTTTTGGGTCATTCCCCTGTTACAGAATTTATTATTGATTTGATATATTTTTCTTTAACTAATAATTTTTTTGAGTTTAATCATACCTTATATCATCAGAAGCGAGGTACAGCCATGGGGGCTTCTTTTGCCCCCATGTATGCTAATTTAGCGATGGGGCTTTTTGAGCTGGAATACATATATAAACATAGTTTTTTTCAGAATCATGTCATTAGATATTATAGATATGTTGATGATTTAATTTTTTTGGTGGAAGGGGAACAGTCTTTGGCCCATCAATTCATTTTAGATCTTAAGTCCAATAGATTTTTCTTGGATTTTGATGGTCTAATTATGGACACTCGACTACCTTTTCTTGACGTGGTTCTTGACATCTCCAGCGGTCATAAATTGGTAACATCAGTAAATAGGAAATTTGAAGGCTTAGTACAATATGTACATGGTTCTAGTGGACATTCCCCTCATACTATTCATTCCTTACCATATGGAGAAATGTTACGGGTTTCTAGACTGTGTAATAATGAAGTAGAGTTTAATAGAGAGGTTGATTTGTTGTTTAACTCTTTCTCTATGAGAGGTTATAGTATGACTATTTTAGAGGAAAGCTTTAAGAAATTATGTGGACATTTTGAGACACATAATAAGAAAAATACTATATATTATAAGAATGTTAATTTCCATAAAGGTCAAAATAAACAAAGACAGCAGGAGGCTATGTACTTTGTTACTACCTATGGGTGTTTTACATCTGAATTTATTAAGCTTATTTTACTATTTTGGAACTATTTTAGTACTTTGTGTAATGTTAAACCTTGGTTAAACGTTAATTTGAAATTTTCATATCGGAGGGGAAGAAATATTAAGGATTTTTTTAGTTAAAAGCAAGTTCAATTTCTCTAATGAGACAATGATATGTAATGTTAATAGTATAGGGACCCATCAATGTGGTAAGTGTAAGGCATGTAGTTTTGTGGTCTCTAGTTTTGACCGCATTAATAATATTCCTTTTAGAACAAACAATTTTTTTTCATTGCAACTCTGAGAGGGTTATTTATGCTTTAATGTGTCCCTGTCACAAGTTCTATATAGGAGAAACTAAAAGAGCATTCAAGGTAAGGCTCTTGGAACATGTCAGGGACATAATTAATAATAAAACTGAAAGCCCTGTTGCTAGACATTTCTCAGAAATGCATAGAAGTGATCATAAGACATTACAGGCAACAATTTTGGAACAACTACCTGATAATAAGTATGAACAGTTGAATATTAAACAAATGTTGTTGTATAAAGAAACTATTTATATTTTAAAATTTAAGACTTTGTTTCCAAATGGACTGAATGAGGATTTTAATTGGAAAATGCTGCTAGTTTAAGTTTTAATTATTGTGTAATTGTTTAATTGTTCTAATTAAGTTAGTTTGATGTGTATATAAGCACTGTGTTTTTTACTCTATTTGTACTCCTTGAAGGCTGAGGCCGAGACGTCAGAGACAGAGATTTCGCATTAAATTGTGTTTGGTGAATCCAGCTGTTGTTTTTTTCGAGATAATATACAAGACCTGATCATCACAAACATGGGGACAAAATGCTCCACACCGGAGGTATACCCCTCACTAGTGAGATCTGACCACAAACTAATCACCCTGGATATACATATCCCACCTCCACCCCCAGCACAAAAGACCACAGTGAAAAACTTCTCAAAAGCAGACTTCACTCTTCTTAAGACTGAGATGGTACCCTTTAAGCCCACTGGGCCAGTGGATACCACATCCCACAATGCCGAATCCATCACAAATGCTTTTTATGGACATCTCCAAGAATGCATGGATCATGCTATCCCAAATAAATCCAAGTCCCTCTCCACCAAAGGCAAGCATCCTGTCTGGTGGACCTCAGCCTTTAACAAATTTGTATAACAAAAGAAGGAAGCTACTGCATGACAGAGTAAAATCCCATAAAGGGAAGACATCTCTGATCAACATTAGCAGAAAACTACATTCTCTCATAAAAACATCCAAGGCCAACTTTGAGAGAAAAATCGCTAAGGACACTAAAGATAACCACAAAGCCTTCTTCAGCTATGTTAGAAACCTGGGCGGAAACACTCAGATATGCTCAGAGTTAGTTCACAACAACAAAAAATACACTGAACCCACAGATATTGCCAACATTCTGGCTGACAGGTTCAGTGCAAATTTCTCCCCTCTCTCACCCCCAAAAGAAGAAATACTTATCCCAGCTGAATGTAATCTCCCTGTCATCTCAGATGTCCAAGTGAGAACCGCCCTCAACAAAGCTAAAAACACAGCATCAATGGGACCTGATGGTATCCTGGGTTGCGTGCTACGTGAACTCCAAGAGGAGCTAAACCCGCACATAAAAATGCTATTTAATCTTAGCCTTACTACAGGATATGTACCTGAACACTGGCATACAGCAACAGTGGTCCCACTCCACAAAGGGGGTACCTCTACAGACCCTGGGAACTACTGCCCCAAAAGCTTAACCAGCCTGTTCTGCAAAGCTATGGAAAGAATCATTATGGAACTCATAAACAGAGACATAGGGGACCTACAGACACTTGACCCCACCCAGTTCGGCTTTGTAAAGGGCAGATCCTGCGTTTTGAACCTGGTTGACTTTTTCGAAACAGTCACTAGAGCCACTGATGAGGGCAAAGCAGTCCATACAGCCTACCTGGACTTGGCTAAGGCCTTCGACACAATACCCCACTCAGGCATCATAGATAAGCTCAACAGCTTAAACGTAAACCCTTATGTCACTAGATCGGTTGCAAACTGGCTAAAGGACAGAACCCATAAAGTTAAAATCACTGGAGCAATGTCAGACTCAAAGCCAGTCACAAGTGGTGTCCCACAGGGATCTGTCCTGGGACCCCTCTTGTTCGGCATTTATTTCTCAGATGTTAAAGCAAACATGGGAGGGTTGTGGATGACAAAGTTCGCAGATGACTGCAAACTAGGCGCCATAGTCGATACACCAGCGGACACATACATCCTACAAAAAGGCCTCTCAGAAACGGACAACTGGTGCCGGAGTCACGGCCTTAAACTAAATGCCAAAAAATGTATAGTCATTCCCTTTGGGAAAAACAAAGTACCCACAAATTATCACATAGACAGCAACCCACTGTGTATGGAAAAAGTAATCAGAGACCTAGGGACCCAAGTCGACAGCGACCTCTCATTTGACACCCACATTGCCAAAGTGGTTAGAAAAACATTCTACCTTGCACACCTCATCATGAAGGGATTCACATCCAGATCCAAGGATGTCATTATACCCCTATACTCCTCCCTCATCAGACCCATGATTGAGTACAATGCCCCATTTGGTATGTACCTCACCCGGCATTTGCAACAGCTGGAGAGGCCACAAATGTACCTCACCAAGAGGATCAAGGGTCTCCAACATATGTCTTATTCTGCCAGACTAAAGAAACTCCAGCTCTATTCAGTAGCATACCGCCTGCTCAGAGGTGATCTCTGCCTGACGTACAAGGCCATGTCCAATCAGGATCTGATGGATATGCTCCACCTCAAAAAATCCAAATCCATCAGGACCACGAGAGCTAAAGACTTAAATCTCGGCACAAGTATGGATAGGACATGCTGAAGGGATAGATTCATAACCCAGAGGCTTCCCATGCTTTGGAACAGGATCCCAGTTCATGTTAGGCAGAGCCCCTCACTGACTCTCTTCAAGAGAAATCTTGATGAGTGGATGGGAGATCGTAAGTTTACCCCAGGGGTCACATCTGTGTCACTGCTAGACAGGGGCACAGTAAACTAATTCTATTATATAAGGGGACCTTCATTGTGTCACTTCTAGACAGAGGCACAGTATTCTAAATCTATTCTGTGCATTTTTGTACCATTTCATGGGGTGGCGAAAGCCACATCACTATGGCTAGGCTTACAAATGCCCCAGGGCAGATAGCCTAGTACTAAACTATGAAACTATAAGAAGGACTGTTTTCCAAGTGTAGTGTTGCAGGGAAGCAGAGTGTGCTGGCTCAAAAGGGGCCATGGCAAGTTTCTCTAAGACAAAGCTGAGATTCCAAGGAGGAGGAACTGGTTTCCTTGGTGGTCTGATGTGAAGAACACCTTTTAAGAAGGCTTTAACTTCCAACCTGGAAGCTAAAGGGGGAGACATAGGCAAACATGGAGAGAAAGCAGAAAGATGAGCTTTGACTGAGGAGTATGAAAGCCCACTTTTCAGTAATTCACAAAGGTGGGGCAGGACCACTGAAACATTCACTACCAGTGGTTGCAAATCATTTTAAGACTCCAGATGGAAAATCTTTTCCATTTGGAAACATAGGATTTCCTAGTTGTGGGTTTTCTGGCCTCCTGATGAACTTTAAGTGCTTCCTCAGAAAAAAAAGGTGTCTGAAGGGAATCAAAACCCTATCACCCACAGAGTCAACTGTAGGCTTGACATCTGTGGATGAACTAAAGTTCCCTTGTCCTGTGTGAGTAGATCCATTCTGCAGGGTAACTTGTGGTGATTGCCCTTGGATAAATGCAGAAGGGTGAACCAATGCTGTCTTGGCCGAAAGGAAGTCACCAGCAAGATTTTTGGTTGCTCCTTCTGGATCTTCAACAGGACCATTTGAACAAGTGGGAAGGGGGAATGCATAAAGAAACATCCCCTTCCAAGAGGAAGACAGGATGCCCACCTTCCAAGCCAAGGGATCTAGGACCGTGGCACAAAACTTGGGAAATTGCCAGTTTATGCAGGAGGCAGAGAGATCTACCTGAGGTACTCCCCATCGATGGACCATATCCAAAAACACATCCCTGTGTAGCATCCATTTGTGGGATTGAGTCATGGAACTGCTCAGTGTGTCTGCCATCACATTCTGAGTCGAGGGAATGTAAACCGCCTGAAGGGAAAGTTGACTCTGGACAGCTAACTCCCAGGCCTGCGAGGCCAGTCTGTACAGGAGTTAGGACTTTGCCCCTCCCTGTTTGGTGACACACCAGAGAAATGTGGTATTGTCTGTAAACCATCTTAAAATCCCCCGGGAAAGATGAGGTTTGAAGATTTGTAGGGTGAAGATCAGGGACCTCATTTCCTTTATATTGATGTGCTCCTGTTTCTGGGCTGGAGACCAGACATCTCTGACCCTCCATGAGTCCAGAGCTACTCCCCATCCCAAGTCTGATGCATCTGTGTAGAGCTCCTTATTGGGAGGAGGTGGTTGTAAGGGTAAACCTGCTTTCTTTGCCACTTGTTGAATCCGACAGTGTAATTCTTTTTTTCAGGAAAGGCAGGAATGGGATAACAAACTCCAGAGGGTGGGAGTGGTGTACCCATACTGTTCTCAAAAAACAATGGAACTTCTTCATGTGCAACTTGGCTAAAGGAAGTATGGGAATTATGGAAATCATCAACCCCAGGAGCAGACAAACTCCCTGACAGTCAGGGATTGTGGGAGCAAGAGGTCCTGGAAGTAGGAAGTGAGGAACAGGACTTTTTATGAAGGTAAGGAATCCAACATCCTGTCTGATTGGATGCTGCAGCCAAGAAAGATTTAATCTTGGGAAGGGACCAGAGAAGATTTCTGGTATCTGATTGTGAATCCTAGACTCTTCAACAGTGACACTGTGAAGGAGCGGTTCTCCTGAAGGATGTCTGGAGTCTGAGCCTGGTGGAGAAGGTTGTCTAGGTATGGAAAAATCTGTATGCCCTGTAGCCTGCAGAAGGCTATGACAGGAGCTAAGTATTTTGTGAACACCCTCAGGGCCGTAGATAATCCAAAGGGCAAGGCACAGAATTGAAAATGTGATGAAGCAATAGCAAAGCAAAGAAACTTCCTGAACTGCAGATAAATGGGAATATGAAGACAGGCATCCTTGACGTCCAGTGACACCATGAAGGCCTGGAAAAGGATGAGAGGAAGAAGTGTAGGTAAGGTTAACATAAAAAAAGTGGGAACTTTCTGAAAGGTATTTAGATGGGAAAGGATTAGAATGGGTCTCCAAGGACTATCCTTCCTGAGTACCAGTAACATCTTGAAGTAGAACCCTTTTCCTACTTGGGAGGGTGGCACCATCTGAATAGTGCCCTGAGAAAGGAGGTTGGAAATAAGTTGGGGAAAGAGTTCTATTTGTTCTTTTGGAGGTTGTGGAATACCCCTGAAAGGGGAAGAAGTCTTCCACACCATAAAGTATCCTTGCAGGATGACAGATAGGACCCAAGAGTCCTCAGTTATCTGTTTCCAAGCATAGAGATAAAAAGAGAAGCGAAGAGACAGAGGTGTTGATGGCCTGTGAGGCAGATATTCACAGACTACCTGGCTTAGCCTGAAAGGGCTGTTTCTGTGTGGGAATACAAGAGGTAGATTTAGAGGAAAACTGCTTCCTGGAATCTCTCTTACCTTTGGAAGACTGAGGCCTCATAGACTTTCTAACAAAGGTGATCTTGTTAGGGTTGTTTCTCTGGAACCTGGGGACGGGAGAAGCAAAGATATGCTTCAGGTCTTGCAGCTCTTTGCCCTTCTCCTGAAGGGATGTGAAAAATTTCTACAGCTTGAGGTACCAAACAAGACCTTGTTGTCCAGGAGGGCTTCCATGACTTTTGCCTTAATGTCATCAGAAAAAGGTTGGAGCCAGAGCCAAGAATATCTCCTCGGGACTGACCCACATGCAGCCACGCTAGCTGATGCCTCCACAGCATCATAGCTACACTTTATAGAATGCCATGTAACCTGAGCTGAGGAGTTAAGGATGGAGGAAAGCTTAGCTATAGTGGATGAGTGTGGAAGGTGAGATAATAGTTTGCCAGTGTCCAAAAGAAGAGCCAAAGAATACTTGGCCATATAGGTCTGATAGTTAATGGCCCTGAAGGCTAGAGTAGCTGAAGTATAAACCTTTTTTCCTATTCTCTACATGACCTTGCTCTCCTGTCTGAGGGAAGTGGAAGGTAGTATCTTGGATGCTTTGCCTGCAGAAACTGAAATGGTAGCAGGGACTGGAGAGGGACATTTGAATAGGAATTTGGAATCTTCTGGCACTTTATAAAATCTGTCTGGTCTTTTGGGTGTTGGAGGTTGAGAATCCTGGCATTTAGAAGCAGCAGCAAAGGCATCTAGGAATGCTAGCAGATCAGGAGGTAAGGCAGACGGGGAAGAGGAGTCCATTTGTAGCAGGTCAGAGTACTTTTTTGGAGGTCTGATACCTGACAACAATCCAACTTGAAAAACTCCCTCATCTTAAGAATTGTTTCTTCAAATGACATATCCTCCCCTGAGGAATCAGTGCCATTTGATTCCTCTTCTGGGGAGGCATAACCCAAAGGGGAAGAAATATAGGCTTAATAAGCCAAAGATTCGTCCCCTGAGGATTCCTCATCATCTGAGCAAAACTCCTCAGAAGTCCTCTTTTGAGGAGTAGGAGAAGGGAGGGAGGGAGAGAGAGAGAGACAGATGATGACTGCCTCAAAGCCATAAAGGCATTGAACAGGCCTTGGGAGAAGGCCTGCCAATCCAGAGGCTGTTCCTGACTGGCTGGAGAAACATGTTTGTCTTAATTTATTTCTTTTTGGGAGCCTCCATGTGGTGGAAAATGGATGGGACAGACATCAGCCTACATCTCACAAAATCAGTCTCGCACTATGATCTGGGTAATACCACACAGGCCCTCAGTCACAATGGGCCATGCCCCCCCCTACACACACACCCAAGAAGGACACCTACATTTCCCTTGAGGATGTGCTGGTAGAGTCCTTTATGGCCTCCACACTGGTACCCGTCAAAGGAGTATCTACAGACTCCAGAACAGTCTCTGGGCTAGCATCATCCACGGGAGAGGCGTTTGGAACATTGAGAGCAACAGGTAAATCAGGCCTATGCTTCATGGCCTTAGCTTGCAGCTTGAATGAAGGGCCCGTCGTAGCTCCATGTCATACACGAGATACTTAAGATGCTGACTTTCGATGTATAACTTGAGAGAAGCTAAGTGACTACATAGGGTCTTGGGTACAAAGGCCTTACAAATAGCACAGGTACTAGGGTCGTGATCCGGGCCTAGGCAAAATAAATAAAGGTTATGAGAGTCCTTATGTGCAACCTGCCTTCCACACTGACATGTAATCATAACAATACACAGTAGCCAAAGATTGTAATGAAAAAACCCAGTGGGGTACTTATCTGAACCAAGGTTGCAACTTGTCTGATGAGCGACAACTGGAGCAGATGATTGGATTGGTGGCAGAAAAATTGAGTTCTAGTACTTAACATCTGTTTTATACCTGACATCACTTTATGACTGACGTACGTTTTGGATTCCGTGCGACATTGCACGTACCTCATAGTAGCAATAGACTTTTGCATACTGGTTGGATGTACGAGTCATGTTATGAATACTGAAGCATATGAATAGAAGGACATTTCATAGTACTAAAAGGTTGGGGGTATGTGCTTTAGACAGAAAAATGCCACCAGTGGTATTCCACAAGGGTCTGTTGTAAGTCCCCTCCCTCTTTGGCTTGTATTTCTCTGATTTGAAAGATGATATGGCGTCGCCTGATGAATGCAAACTTGGGGTGGTTATCAAATCCCATTATCATATTCAAATTCTCCAGCATGGGATGGACCAAAGAATGGTTTATTAATCATGGTTTAACTCTTAATGCTAAAAGATGCAGTATACTTTCCTTTGGTTAATCCAGCAAAATCACCACAAACCATACAGATAAAATTCTACTTAAATTTGATACCATCATCAGTGACTTGGATAGCTACTGTATGTTGATGTGAAAATCTCCTTTCACTACCACATTCTGTCAGTCTTCCCCCTTGCACAACTTCTCCTTTGTGGTAACTTTTCAAAATCCAGAGAAGTTATAGTCCACTTTATTCCTCCCTAAATCAACTGAAAAAGCCCTCAATGTTTCTTCATTAAAAAGATCTCAGCTCTGAGTATCCTTAGTTAAAAGCCCTACCCTCTATTCAGTCTTGAACAGACTCCCAAAGGGTGATTTCTGCTTAGCCTTCTGTGAAATGAATGACACCACACTCTTTGAACCCCATCTAAACAGAACCAGTCAAAAAACAAACACATGCTCTGGAGATCAAAACCTATACCGCTACATCAACAATACCAGCTGACATAAAAGGTATCTAACCAAAAGAATCCCAATTTCTCCAATAGGTCCTCTTTCATGTCAAGCAGAGTACTTCTCATGTAAACTTTAAAACTAATATGGATGACTAGATGGATAATCTCATGTTTCCATCTGAGATATGGGGGACAAGTTATTTTATGGGGAACATTATTAATTTCCCACCAATCTTGGGAGTATGGCTGACCCTCAATGGTCTCCCTGGCCATAAGCTTAGTAGGAACCTGTGGACCTACAGCACTGCTAATTGTGACCACAGTGACACCAAAGAGCTAGGATTAAGTCTGAAAACTAGCACCCTTTTCTCCCACAGAAAGATGTGGGAAAAAGTGAGGACTGAGACTGCTGGGTTGGTGAAGTAGGCAGGACAGCTTTGTGCTCACAGTCCTTCCTCATTACACAAAGGGGCTACTACTTCCTAGAGAAGTGGGGTGGTCTGGAAGAAAAAGTGGTTGAGAAAGGCATCATAAAGATCTTCTACACTGCTCAAAGTCTGTTTCATCATTTGGAAGCTCTCAACCAGGTCCAGGGTAGCATCTCATGATGGCTCACCAAATCAAATTTCTGAAAACCACATCACAACAAATACAAAAATGGAACCTGAATATAAAAACTGTGTGTTACTTTCTGAAGTCAGCAAGCCCTTCTAACTATTTTCTACCCACTAAAATATTACAAGTCAAAAGCCCACCTGTAAAAACAGAGTATCACTATGTCAGCGCAATGGTGCAAAAGATGAATCCCTGTAGCTCAGAAAACCCAGAACTGGTTAAGAGACTCAGGCATGGGGGAAGCCAATGATGAAGAGTATGAGTGAGCAGCTGACACAGCTCAGCCATTTCTGGGGCTGGAGGGAGGTGGGCTGGCATGCTCCAGTGCCAGTACCTATTAGTGATACAGGTGCACATCATGCAGTATATGAGACAGGGATGTAGCTCAGCCAACTGATGTCTGCAAGACAGCCTTCACAGGGTGTGAAAAGTAACATGCACACTCACGAGGGGAAGGCACAGCAGGCCCTCGTCTCAAACACACACACACACACACACACAAATATACTCATGCACACACATGCATGTGTGTGTATGCGTGAATACATACCTACACTCGCGCGCACACACACACACACACACACACACACACATATATCAACAAATAGAAACATATGTGTGCCCGTCCCCACACACAGACATACATATAAACAGATAGATACAGATGCGTACACACACATATATGTGTATGTATGTATGTATATATATATATATATATATATATATATATATATATATATATATATATATATATATATATATATATACACACATATACATACCATAAACACAGAAGAGGAAAATATCCTCTATCCTATAATGTCCAAAGATCTGGATTCTTTATCAGAGAGGAAGGTGATAAGGTTTCTGAAACACATGCTGACCCAAGGATTTCATTATGCACAAGGCTTGTACAAAAACTCTACTTTCTCGAGAACATATGCAACAGGAATCAGATTACGTCAGACTGCAAAAAACCGCTTACTTTAAGACAGACTCTGGAGGTGGCATAACCCATGATTACTGCCCTCCTTTTTACTTAGCCACTCATTAAGGTACTCCTGGGATGGAAGATAAGAGGAGGATTTCATTATCCCGCATCTTCTCATAATAGGGGTCATCAAATGTGTGAGGGGGAACCTGAAGGGAAAAGATGTCTTATTGTTTATATCTGTCCCCAACAGTAGGACCTCTGGGTTTTGTGAATCCAGTTGTCAAGAGAATTAGAGACAACTTTCATAGGTTCATAGGTAGGTACTACGATATTGGCCCTAGGGCCTATATAAGCCTAGCCAAAAAGGTATCCTGGCTTTCGCCACCCAAGAAAATTATTTTCCTGTGCCTCTGTCGAGCAGAGCCACAGAAATGATCCTTGGGGTGAATTTCCTATCTCCCATCCAATCATCAAGCTTTTTCTCGAAGAGTGCTAATGAGGAGCTTTGTTTGATATAGATAGGTAGTTTGTTCCAGAGTATGGGAAGTCTCTGGGACAGGAATCTATCCCTCCAGCATGTTCTGTTTATTGATGTGACAAGGTTTGGGTCGCTACAGCATGCAGCTCGGAGGGACTGGGATATCTTTAAGTGGAGCATGTCCAACAGCTCTGGGTTTGACATAGCTTTGTATGTTAGGCAGAGGTCACCTCTGAGTAGGCGATATGAGATGGAGTAAAGCTGGAGTTTTTTGAGACGGTCTGCGTAGAGCATCTGTTTGAGGCCGGTAATCCTCTTTGTGAGGTATTTCTGCGGCCGTTGTTGTAGATGTCTTGTGAGGTACATAACAAAAGGGGCACTGTATTCTACAATGGGTCTAATGAGTGTCAAGTAGAGAGGAACAATGACCTCTGTTTTCCTGATTAAGAAACCTTTTGTGATGAGGTGTGCCATGTAGAATAATTTCCTGACTACTGTGGCAATGTGATTATCAAAAGAGACTACTGTCCACCTGTGTCCCAAGGTCTCTTATCACACTTTTGGTGTTAAGTAGACTATTGCCTATGTGGTAGTTAATTGGTACAGAGTTTTTACCAAAAGGGATGGCAGTTCACTTTTTGGCACTGAGCTTGAGGCCATGGCTTTGACACCAGGCATCTGTCTCAGTGAGGCCCTTTTGTAGGATGTCCACATCGTTAGGAATTTCGATTATGGCTCTTAGTTTGCAGTCATTTGCAAACTTCGTTAGCCAAAGACCTTCTGTGTTAGCCTGTACTTCAGAGAAGTAGATACCAAACAGGAAAGGACCCAGGACTGAACCCTGTGGTACTCCATTTGTTACTGGTCTAAAGTCGGATTTGGAGTCTGCTACTTTCACAGTGTGGGTTCTGTCAGTGAGCCAGTTGGCAACCCATCTTGTAACATAGGGATTTATACCTAGTTTAGTGAGTTTATCTATAATTCCAGAGTGGGGGATGGTGTTGAAAGCCTTGGCAAGATCTAGGTAGGCTGTGTGAGCTACCTTACCCTCATCTACGGCTTTGGTGACTGCTTCAAAGAAGTCTATCAGGTTTAGGAGACATGATCTGCCTTTTAAAAACCCAAACTGGGTGGGGTCCAGAGTTTGGAGATTACTAATGTCATTGTTTATAAGTTCCATGATGATATGTTCCATAGCCTTGTAGACCAGGTTCATCAGGCTAATGGGGCGGTAGTTCCCGGGGTTCATGGTGGCTCCTCCTTTGTGGAGTGGAATGACCGTCAATGTGCGCCACTCAGTGGGCACAAAGCCTGAGGTAAGGCTATGATTGAACATGGTACCTAGATGGGGTGCCAGTTCGTTCTGTAATTCATGTAGAATGCAGCCTGGGATGTTGTCAGGTCGCATGGATGCTGTGTTCTTGGCTTTAGAGAGTGTGTTTTTTAACTGTGCACCATTGACTACAGGAACTCTGCATTCTTCCACTATGCAGATGGGCTCATTAGGGGGTGAGAGGGGGGTAAAGTCAGTACTGAACCTATCTGCCAGGATGTTGGCAATATCAGTTGGTTCTGTATATTTAGTGCCATTGTGCTGTAACTCAGAGCAGATCTGAGTGTTCCCATTGCGATTCTTGACATAGCTATATAATACTTTGTGGTTGTCTTTAGAATCAGTGGCAATTTTGTTTTCGTAACTAGCTTTGGAGGATTTTATGAGGGATCTCAGCTTCTTACTGAGGCTGACCAGGGAGGGAGTTCCTCCAATCATGGGATTTTACTCTTTTTTGCAACAGTTTCTTTCTTCGGTTGTAGAGTTTGTTTATGGCAGGGGACCACCAGATTGGCTTCCTTTTTTTGGAGGATAGCATCCTGGTTCTGTTAGGGATTGCACGATCCATGCACTTGTGTAACTGCTTATAAAGTGCATTTGCGTAGGATTCAGAAGTCATGCCTTTATTGTCCATCTGCATGGGTGTTGTGAAGTTTGCCACTTCTGTCTTAAGTGAAGTTGGCTTTGGAGAAATTTTTTACGGTGGTTTCCTTAATGGGGGGTGGTGGCGGGATGTGGATGTCTAGGGTGATTAGCTTGTGGTCGGATCTGACCAATGAGGAACTGACCTCTGGTGTGGAACACCGGTTGCCCATGTTGGTAATGACCAGATCTGGGATACTGCTGCCCCTGGTGGGGGTATGGATAAGTTGATTCAAGGCGTTGGAATTTATGAATTCCAGAAAACGTTGAGCAAAAGAGTTGGTACAGGAATAGTTTTCCCAGTTAATGGTGGGGTACTTGAAATTGCCCATTATTAGGGTGTTAGGTTGGACCCTAATATTTTCCAATGTATCAAGAAATGAGGAGTGGAAATCCTGGGGCATGGTGGGGGATCTGTAGCAAGCTACAATTTGGATTGCGGTCTTGCCCAGAGTTAGTTGCACTTGGATAATCTTGGATGCATTATGCTGAGCAACTAGCTTAGAGGTATGAATATCCTTAATGAATATGGACACGCCTCCACCTTTAGTGTTTCGGTCCAGGTTAGGTGGCCGAAAGGTGTGGTATGAATTATAGCCTGGTAATGCAGGGGTGCTCTCTAGAGCCTTGAACCAGGTCACTGCACAGATGTCGATGTTCTCAATTTTAAGGAGTGCCTCGAGTTAATGCATTTTGAGGTTTAAACTTCTAGCATTGAGTAGCATTATCCTCAGATTTTGCTTGCTTGTAGCTGTTACGGTGGTGAATTTACCATTTGAACCTTGCCTAAAAAGGCACTATAGGGGTGGCAAGAGCTTTAGCCAGTATCCGGAATCCAAGGGCGACAGGTGCAGGCCATCTCTGGCAAAATATCGCAGTCTGTCGATCATGTCATCTCAGGCAGACAGATACTGGAACCCCTTAGAATGACACCAGAAGCTTAGCCAATTGTTGAAGTCAATCATTTTGTCCTTGTACTGTGGTATCACTCTGGGTGATGGCAGGATGTTACTCAGGGCTAGGGTCATACCTGCCTGGGCTACAAGATAGGACAGCTCCTCCATGTCTCTCTTCATGTAGTCCAGGGAGGTACGTCTCAGGTCATTCACACCAACATGGACAATGACAGTCATATTTGTACTTGTTGTGGAGTGACTGGAGTGTGTGTGTTATGTGGCGGACCTTGGCACCCGACAGGCAGCTGACAGTAACTTTCTCCTTGTTTAGCCTGGTGAGTGGAACATCAGTCTGCCTGACTATAGAGTCACCTATGTCTAGAGTGTTAGGTACATTGCTATGCCTTATGGGCTGTGGTTGAGTGGTACACTGAGTTTGTGGGCTATGTGTCATTTGGATTGTGTTGGGAGGTGGAGGTTACTTGCATTTCTGCTTTGGAGGTCTCTGTTGCTTGAGCAGATTTTTATTGAGATCCTCTGTGAATGTAGGTGTGTGTTTTGTGTTTCTGTGTGTGTGTTTTGGTGGTGTAGGTTTTGAGGGGCTATGTGATAAGTGTGGTGTGGTGCATGTGTTTACCTTCTCCTCTTGACTGCCTAGTCCAGTCTTGGGTGAATAGCGCTTTGCTTCCAGTTTGGCTAAATAAGTGCATCTCTCTCAGGTTGTAGTGTTGGGTGGTAGGAGGAGACAGTTGTCTGTGTACATGAGGCAATTGCTGCATTGCCCCAAGATGCCCAGATTCATCAGGTAGACAGGAGAAAACACCGGGAGCTGACCCCTAAAGACATGCTTGGATAGGTGCTTATTTAGTACTAAAAACTGTTTTCCTCTACCCATATAACCCTAACTCCAGAACAAGCACGCAGGCCCTTTGTTAACAAATATGCAGTTTAGTCTGTGACAGATGTACAACACAGGTGATGCAATGGCATCTTTGTGTCCATGGAAACACTTCCAAGAGATACTACTAGGGACCACTTGACCTAACCAGTACCTAGCATTAGAATCATGCCATGTTCAATGTTTTCTCGATGTGCTCTTGCACCAGTGTGAACAGGTCCTAAAAGACAAAAGCTGGAATATGTACAATGTTTGAATCTGTCCTCTGCACCCTGCTAGTCACAAGGATTCAGTGTACCTTCCTCAAGTAGGAGTGATGACCCTGCTGGACTTGATGGGGGCGAAATCTCAGAATAAAGAACTCTCAGTACTGACAACTACCAGTTGAGCCAGTGTTGGGACACAAAAGCAAGTTGACTCTGGTTGATCAAGGGGGAAGCAGTCTCTTCAGGATTCACCCAACAAGGTGGGCTGCTTGAGAAGAACTTCTGGCTGCTGGCAAATGATGTGCACAATTCTGACATCTTACAAGATGAGGAAGAGCTTTCTTGAAGCTGAACTGATAGCAGACTTACCTGGATAAGGGTGTGATAAATATCTGCTATCGGCCTCCTTCAACTTTTTTTGATGCACAAGAAAAAGCAAGGGATAATCTAAGGGATCCTACAGCCAATCCCAGCACCGGGAATCTGCAACCTCGACCACTCTGGGGGAAGTTAGGACTTCATCTTCTCTCTCCTCCATCTCCAAGTAACTGGACTGAAATGCTGACACACCTAGGAGTGCTTAACATTGTGCTCTCTCTACCCAGACAGGAAATACTTCTCGTGTGAATTCTTGTTCAGAATCTGGCAGTAACCGACACACATAGAAGGCTATAGCTTCCCAGGTTAGAAAATGTGAAAGACTCTTCCATTATAGGTTCATAGGTTCATACTAGGCTATCTGCCCTAGGGCATTTATAAGCCTAGCCAGAGTGTGTTTGGCTTTCGCCACCCATTTTAAATTAATTTTGCTATGCCCTTTTCCGAGGTTAGTATACTGTGCCTCTGTCTAATAGTGACACAGAAGTGATACCCGGGGTAAACCTATGATCTCCCATCCACTCATCAAGATTCCTCTTGAAGAGAGTCAATGAGGGACTCTGCCTAACCTGGACTGGGATTTTATTCCAGAGTGAAGGGAGCCTCTGGGTTATGAATCTGTCCCTCCAGCATGTCCTATTTATTTCAGTGCTGAGGTTCAAGTCTCTCGAGCGCGTAGCTCGATGGGATTTAGATTTTCTGAGGTACAGCATGTCCATTAATTCCAGGTTGGGCATGGCTTTATACGTCAGGCACAGATCGCCTCTGAGCAGGCGGTATGCCACTGAGTAGAGCTGGAGTTTCTTTAACCGGGCAGCATATGGCATCTGTTTGAGCCCTTTGATCCTCTTGGTGAGGTACTTTTGGGGTCTTTCCAGTTGCTGCAGGTGTCTGGTAAGGTACATCCCAAAAGGGGCATTGTACTCAATTATGGGCCTGATGAGGGATGAGTAAAGAGGCACGATGACCTCCCCTGATCTAGATGTGAATTCCTTCATGATTAGGTGGGCTATATAAAATGTTTTTCTAACCACTTTGGCCACGTGGTTGTCAAATGAGAGATTTCTATCAACTTGGGTCCCCAGGTCCCTAATTACTTCTTCTGTACTTAATGGATTACCACCTATGTGGTAATTTGTGGGCACTTTGTTTTTGCCAAAGGGGATGATTATACACTTTTTGGCGTTTAGCTTGAGGCCATGGTTCTGGCACCAGTTGCTTGTTTCTATGAGGCCCTTTTGCAGGATGCTTGTGTCGGCTGGAGAGTCGATTATGGCACCCAGGTTGCAGTCATCTGCGAATCTGGTCAGCCACAGTCCTTCCGTGTTGGCCTGTACCTCCGAGAAATATACACTGAACAAGAGAGGTCCCAGGACTGAGCCTTGTGGGACGCCACTTGTAACTGGTTTGGAGACTGACATGGCTCCAGCAATTCTAACCATGTGGGTTCTGTCCTTGAGCCAGTTTGCAACCCATCTAGTGACAGAGGGGTTCATATTTAAGCTAGTGAGCTTATCTATAATGCCCGAGTGGGATATTGTATCAAAGGCTTTTGCGAGGTCCAGGTAGGCTGTGTGGACCACCTTCCCCTCGTCAATCGCCTTGGTGACTGTTTCAAAGAAATCAACCAAGTTTAAGAGGCAGGATCTGCCCTTAACAAAGCCAAACTGGGTAGGATCCAGTGTCTGTAGGTCCCCAATATCTTTATTTATGAGGTCCATGATGATCCTTTCCATAGCTTTGCAGACCAAGCTAGTCAGGCTTATGGGGCGATAGTTTCCAGGATCCATTGAGTCACCACCTTTGTGGAGAGGGACCACTGTTGCTGTACGCCACTATTTGGGTACATATCCTGTAGTAAGGCTGAGATTGAACAGTAGTTTTATGTTTGGGCTTAGCTCTTCTTGGAGTTCATGTAGGACGCAGCCTGGGACACCGTCTGGTCCCATTGATGCTGTGTTTTTTGCTTTGGAGAGGGCAGCTCTTACCTGAGCATCTGAGATGTCAGGGGGCAGCACTCTGCTGGGATAGATATTTGCCCTTTTGGGGGGGGGGGGTTTGCACTGAACCTGTCAGCTAGGATGTTGGCAATGTCTGTGGGTTCGGTGTATTTTTTTCATTTTGGACTAATTCTGAGCATATCTGGGAATTCCCACCCAGGTTCCTAACATAACTAAAGAAAGCCTTGTGATTATCCTTAGTGTCCTGTGCAATTTTTCTCTGGAAGCTGGCCTTAGACAATTTTATGAGTGCCCGTAGTTTTTTTGCTAATACTGATCAGAGATGCCTCCCCTTTTTGGGATTTTGCTCTATCATGTAGTAGCTTCCTCCTTCTATTGTATAGTTTGTTTATGGCTGGGGTCCACCAGACAGGACGTCTGCCTTTGGAGGATTGGGTCTTGGTTTTATTTGGGATTGCATGATCCATGCATTCCTGAAGGTGTTCATAGAATGTGTTTATAAAGGATTCTGCGGTCTGGGCCGTATTTTCCACAGGCCCGGGGGCTTTGAAGGATTCCACCTCGGTTTTGAGGAGTGTGAAATTTGCTTTAGAGAAGTTTTTCACTGTGGTTTTCAGGGCAGGGGTGGAGTCGGGATGTGAATATCCAGTGAGATTAGTTTATGGTCTGATCTTACCAGTGAGGGATACACTTCTGGTCTGGAGCATAGAGTCCCCATGTTGGTGATGATCAGGTCCAGTATGTTTTCCCCTCTTGTGGGAGTGGTAACAAGTTGTTCCATAGCATTTGAGTTTATAAATTCTAGGAACCTTTGGGCTAGGGTGTTGGAGCTAGAGTAATGCTCCCAGTCTATGTTTGGGTAGTTGAAGTCGCCCAATATAATGGTGTTTGGAGAGACCTTCATATTTTCCAGTGTTCTCAGGAAGGCCGAGTCGGGTTCCTGGGTTTGGGAGGGTGGTCTGTAGCAGGCAATAAATTGGAAGGCAGTTTTACTCACTGTTAGTTGCACATGGATAGCCTCTGATGCTTCGTGCTGTGCCACCAACCTGGAAGTGTGGGTATCTTTGACGAATATTGATACTCCCCCTCCTTTTGTGGTTCGGTCCAAGTTTTGGGGCTGAAAAGCATGGTATGAGGTATAACCTGGTAGTGCTGGGGTGCTCTCGGGAGCCTTGAACCAGGTTTCTGTTACTGCACAGATATCGATGTTCTCCATGCTAAGGAGAGTTTTGAGTGTGTGCATCTTGAGGTTTAGACTTCTGGTGGTGAGTAGCATTACTCTTAGTTTCTTATCCCTTGTGATACCTATGGAGGTGGGTTTGTCTTTTGAGCCTTGCCTAAAAAAGGTACTATGGGGGTAGCAAGAGCCTTTGCCAATATTCAAAAGCCCAGGGGTGACAGGTGCAAGCTGTCCCTAGTGAAGCATCGTGGCTTGTCGAGCATGTCATCCCAGGCTGACAGGCATTGGATCCCCTTTGAATGACACCAATACTTAAGCCAATTGTTGAAATTGATCATCTTGTCTTCATATTGTGGCATCATTCTTGGTGAGGGTAAGATGCTCAGGGTCATACCGGCCTGGGCTACATGCTCAGAGAGCTCCTCTATGTCTCTTTTCGTGTAGTCCAGGGAGGTACATCTCAGGTCATTCACACCAGCATGGACAATGACGGAGTCATGTTTGTACTTGCCTTGGAGTGACCTGAGTGCTTGTGTTATGTGGCGGATCTTAGCGCCCGACAGGCAGCTCACCGTGACCTTCTCCTTGTTCAGCCTGGTGAGCGGGACGTCAGTGTGCCTGACGATAGAGTCACCTATTACAAGTGTATCAGGTGTGTTGTTTAGCCTTAAGGGCTGTGACTGTTCGGCACACTGGCTTTCTGAGCTATGTGTTACACGTGTTTTGTTTTGGGGTAGTGGTTGCTTGGGTGTCTGCTTTGGAGGTCTCTGCTGCTTAGGCAGATTTTTATTTAGAGCCTCCGAGTATGTTTTTGTGTGTTTATGTGTTTGGTTTGCTGTTGTGGTAGGTCTATGTGAGACTGGAATTGTAGTGAGTGTGGTTTCCTTCTCCTCCTGACTGGTTTCGCCAGTACTGAGTTGAGAGAGCTTAGCCTCCAGTATGGCTATATAGTTGCATCTCTCATATGTGTTGGAATTTGTTGGGAGGAGGAGAGGGTTGTCTGTGTACATGAGGCAGTTGCAACATTGTGTCAAGATTCCCAGATTCACCAGCTGGACCGGAGAGGAGATTGACAACTGACCTTTGGACATGCTAGAATAGTATTGGGAATTCCTTTATAATTGAAAAAAAAGGGCCAATGGGGAACAAGGTACTCAAGGGGAGTTTGTGAGGGTGTAGTGCTTTTAATTATTTAGTGCTGACTTATATAATTGCTTTAGTGAGCAAGTGCCAGGTAACTTAAATGCAATGTGTTACAGGTAACTTAAATGCAAAAACGACAAACAGTAACTTTCTTTCAAGTGAAACAAGGAAATAAGTATAGTAAGCAATGCAGATATCACTAGGGATCCACAGAAGCGCTGAAAAGCCGCGTTTTAGGTGGAATTAGCATTTCAGGGAAATAACAAGCAAACAAACAACAAGCATACAAACAAAGCTAGATTCAGCAAGCCTGGATCTAGTCTATGCTACAGCAAACAAGGTGTACCAATTTCAGTAAGAAACAATTCAAATATGCAGGCACTATAAGCCTTTAACCAGAAATTCCCAGCTCAGAAGGGTAGAGTCCAGCCTCTCCTCCCACAAGAGTGCAGACCACGAACCCTTTTAATGTAAAATAACTGGCCTGAAGCCAAGTGCTTAAACCAGAATTAATACACTTTTAGAACAACAGACACTGAGCCATCAATCAGCAGTTCCCAACTTAGAAGGATGTAATCTACCTGTCCTGCCACCACAGTGCAGGCCACAAACCTTCCTAATGTAAAACAACTGGTCTGAAGCCCAAGTGCTTAATCCAAAAGACTTAGAATGATAGCTACACTTTAATCAAGTTACTACCAAGCAGTAATAAATACAATTTAATACTTTAAAGAATGCTTGGATTAGTGCTCAAGTTATACAAACAAAGCTAGATTCAGCAGGCCTGGATCTAGTCTATGCTAAAGCAAACAAGGTGTACCAATTTCAGTTAGAAGCAGTTCAAATATGCAGGCACTTTAAGCCTTTAACCAGAAATTCCCAGCTCAGAAGGGTAGAGTCCAGCCTCTCCTCCCACAAGAGTGCAGACCACGAACCCTTTTAATGTAAAATAACTGGCCTGAAGCCCAAGTGCTTAAACCAGAATTAATACACTTTTAGAACAACAGACACTGAGCCCTCAATCAGCAGTTCCCAACTTAGAAGGATGTAAGCTACCTGTTCTGCCACTACAGTGCAGACCATAAACCTTCTTAATTTAAAACAACTGGTCTAAAGCCCAAGTGCTTAAACTAAAAGGCTTAGAATGAGTTACGCCAAGCAGTAATAAATACAATTGAGTACTTTTAAGATGGCCTTAAAAGCAAAATAAAGTAGGAAGAAACACAAATACAGTAAAAGCAGATAATTTTTTTTTTGAGTGAGCAAATGAGATGGGCCCAGGAGTTACAGGACAGAAACAAGTGCAAATACAGGCCTTCAAATCAGAAAGTTGAGAGAGATGAAGACCGCCCAAACAGCCAATAACTACAAATTCTGGGCGAGAATCACTCCTTATGTGGTAGACAGGTTACCTAGTGCTTACCACTCCCACTGATAAGCTAGAAGGTTTCCCTCCAACACAGAAAGGCTTGGGGGGCTCAGAAGCTTACAATTAGTCCTGGATACAGCAAATCTGTATCTGGAACACTAATTACAAGAAAGGAAGGAAACAGGCTTACAATTTTTTTTTCAGAAAAGTAGCAAAAACAATCCACATGCAGTGCAAGCTGGCACAATTGAGTATGTAGCAATATTAGTCCACACACAGTTTGAAAAAATGTAATTAAATTAAAAAAGGACTAAAAGCAAGTGCAGAAAGGGTTTATTAGGTAGAATGCAGTAAAGAGATGGGACTGGGGGAGTTTCCTAGATCAAATCTACAGTAGGGCGGGCACTGCAAAAGCCACCAAATTTAAACTACAACCAAGAACAGGGAAGGGGAGTGGGGAAAAGTTTCAACAGAGATGTGAGGAATCAGAGTGCAAATTATAAAACCAAAAAAAATATATACTGATCTCTGTATATTTGCAGAACAGTAAGACAACAGATATCTAAGCAACAATTTAGCTCTATAATACAGAATAATACAGAAAATATACTCAGCTCTATATATTTGCAGATAGTCTTGTAAGGCTCTCTCTCAACACACAGGTTCCACTTGAAATGCAGGCTGCTGCTATTAAGTCAAATTAAGGGAACCTTGAGTTAACAACACACAAGCTACAGAAACCAAAAAGACAGTTTCAACAGAGATGTGAGGAATCAGAGTGCAAATTATAAAACCAAAAAAAATATATACTGATCTCTGTACATTTGCAGAACAGTAAGACAACAGATATCTAAGCAACAATTTAGCTCTATAATACAGAATAATACAGAAAATATACTCAGCTCTATATATTTGCAGATAGTCTTGTAAGGCTGTCTCTCAACACACAGGTTCCACTTTAAATGCAGGCTGCTGCTATTAAGTCAAATTAAGGGAACCTTGAGTTAACAACACACAAGCTATAGAAACCAAAATGAGGGGGGGGGGCAGTTTCAACAGAGATGTGAGGAATCAGAGTGCAAATTATAAAACCAAAAAATATATACTGATCTCTGTACATTTGCAGAACAGTAAGACAACAGATATCTAAGCAACAATTTAGCTCTATAATACAGAAAAATATACTCAGCTCTATATATTTGCAGATAGTCTTGTAAGGCTGTCTCTCAACACACAGGTTCCACTTTAAATGTGAAGCCTGAGATGTAATAAATGTGAGGAGCAAGACAGTAACTGAGCAGTGCAAGTGCAAAGCATTTTCTCCTAGCTTGCATGTGATGCCACACAGTAATACCAATTTGTCGACCAGGTAGGCTCACTGGACACACAATCCCTTTTTCATGGTTGACTTGGGAGCAATGCTTGGTTAAAGTGACTTACCCAAGGACAAACAGTAGGCAAATGAGGACTGAGGGAATCAAACCCTGTACTACAGGAACTACAACTCAGAGCCTTAACACTCTGCAATACATGAAGCAGGAGGGGAATACGCACCTGAGTTGGGGGGGGGGCAGAGAAAACTAATGACATGCTGGGAACAGCAGAAGAGGAAATTCCAGCAGGTAACTTGCTGCAAAATCCGATAAGGAATATGCAACCCCACAAAAGGGCAACACACAACGAAGCAGCCAAAATACACAGCAACAACCGTCCACAGAAACTCAGGACCAGCAAGAACTATCAGAGATGTTTAATAAAACCACATCCACCGACTAAGCGCTTTCACCTAAAAAGGCATCATCAGAGTCCGTTATACAAATAACAAACATCCTATTTAACCTATAATACAACCCTAATTAATGACATCACATTTCAAAAACACCAATGAGCCAAAACCCCACTGCCTTCATATTTAAAAACACATTACACTTTAAACCAAAAAATACATTAATATACAAATTGTCTTTCTATAATACATCACATAACAATTAAATATGTAATCTAAATGATTATTTGCTTACATTTGTTTTAAAACTAAATGCATACTATAAAAACCAAAAAACTTTTATTATAAAAAACATTAACATTAATATATGAATATGAACTCATGATTATGTACTTTGTGCTATATACAACTTGCTTTATATTTTAAAACTGGCTTAATAGATATATAATCATTTATGCCAGGGTGTCTCATGGCATTGAGTCTCACCTGCCATTCAACCTCCAACAGGGCCACTTTGTTACTAATGTCACCCACCTGGTCTTCATAAATTCTGTCTATGACAAAAAATAAAAAAAATTTAAAACCATTACATTTGCAACTATGCAAAAACAGAGCATTGTGTTGATCTTTCTTTTTCAAACTACGCACATGTTCACTAATCCTATCACGCAGTCTACGTGTGGTCATACCCACGTAGAATGCATCACATGTGATACATGAAGCAATTATATATCTATTAAGCCAGTTTTAAAATATAAAGCAAGTTGTATATAGCACAAAGTACATAATCATGAGTTCATATTCATATATTAATGTTAATGTTTTTTATAATAAAAGTTTTTTGGTTTTTATAGTATGCATTTAGTTTTAAAACAAATGTAAACAAATAATCATTTAGATTACATATTTAATTGTTATGTGATGTATTATAGAAAGACAATTTGTATATTAATGTATTTTTTGGTTTAAAGTGTAATGTGTTTTTAAATATGAAGGCAGTGGGGTTTTGGCTCATTGGTGTTTTTGAAATGTGATGTCATTAATTAGGGTTGTATTATAGGTTAAATAGGATGTTTGTTATTTGTATAACGGACTCTGATGATGCCTTTTTAGGTGAAAGCGCTTAGTCGGTGGATGTGGTTTTATTAAACATCTCAGATAGTTCTTGCTGGTCCTGAGTTTCTGTGGACGGTTGTTGCTGTGTATTTTAACCTGCTGCAAAATGCTCTTGATGGCAAATAGCACAGCTGTAAACTAAAGGTTTTAAAACAAGTTCTGATGACCATTTTAAGGTAAGCATTTCTGGCAGCAGCAACATCACAGACTCTTGTGGAACAGTGAATGTGCACGATTCTTAACAGGAGCAACTAGCAATGGCCTCAAAACTTTGATAAATCTCTTCTATAGCTCACTGGAACAAGCACTAGAAGCATTACTGCTTTCAGAGAAATGATCATGGCACCGCAAACCACCCAGTGAGCTCAACCAAAAAGAGAAATGCAAACCATAAATGCTGCAAACTAAGCAAAATTTCAAACTTATTACCAACGTTGTGAAAGAGGACAACTGTTCTTTCTAATGAAACAGAAAGGCAGAAAAAGAGGTGTGAAACTTTAGAAGATGACAGAACTGACAATCAGATATATTACTGCCTAAGTGCATGCTGGGTGGAACAATTCTTCATGAATATAGTTAAAGCATTTAAAGAAAACATGAGGAACAGTGCTTAACATGCTATAAGATGAACAAGCAAGACAGCACAAATCAGTGAGCAGTACAAGTGTGAAAACATATTAGATGCATCACTAGAAAAATACAGAAACACTTACCGTTTTGTAACACTGAGGGCTGCCAACCACTAAGAACCTTGTTTAACTCCTGCACAAAGGTTAGGTAGTAAAGGTCTGTAAAAATATTAACCATTCGATTGTTCTCTAGTAAGTACTAAAACAAGAGTGGGGAAAAGAAAACAAATGCAAGTTAAATGACATTATCATCTATTACTGCAGCTAAACATAAAACTAAACAGAAGGTGCACTTACTAAAATTGTGAATACTGTGTAAAGTCCATCAAATTTTACTGTATTACAGATGCAAATGCTATGTCCACCAAAATAAAACCATATGACATTACTATATCAATTCATCTAGGGGAGGACCCTTTTTGATTGGTAAAGATATACCCAAGAAGAACCTATCAAAACTTGGCAATTTTCTCTGTAAAATCATATGCTCAGGAACATATACTCAAATAAAAGCAGGTAGGGATGTAAGATGCCAGTGGACTGTCAATGGATCCCGGAAACTACAGACCCATTAGTCCGACTACTCTTATTTGCAAAGCCATGAAACAAATTATCATGGAAGTGATTACCAAAGACATAGGAAACCTTCAGATACTGGAACCAACCCAGTCTGGTTTTGTTAAAGAACATGCAAACTAAACCTAGAGGACTTCTACAAAAAGGTCACTAAGGTAATGGATAAGGGTAAACAGGTGCATACTGCTTACCATGACCTGGCTAAAGCATTTGCTACAACAGCCCACTCTGGCATTATAAACAAACTTAAGAATTTGGCATAAACCCCTACATAATGAGCTGAATAGCCAGTTGGCTCACAGATAGGACTCAAAAAGTTAGAATTGGTGAGACCACCTCCACAGAGAGACCGGTCAGCAGTGGAGTCCCTCAGGGCTTGCTTCTCTTTGATATCTACATCTCAGAAGTGAAAGCCAATATCAAAGGCTCCTGGCTCGCCAACTTTACAGATGATTGAAATCTAGGAGCAGTCAAAGAATCAACCCCCAAGGCATGAACATCTTGCAAGAAGGGTCAACACAGACAAATGTACAAGTGCCAAAGCCACAACATAGAACTCAATGCCAAGAAATGCATAATAGTACCTTTTGGTAAGCTGGCTACCCTGGGAAAGTTTACAGTAGGTAAAACACCCCTAAGAGTGGATCTAGTAGTCAGGGATTTGGGAACAAATGTACACAATAATCTGGCTTTTGACAAATGTGTTCAAGGTAGTAAGGAAATCATTCTATGTTGCTCAGTTTATAAGTTAGTGCACTGCATCTTGGTCCAGGGAAGTAATTATCCCACTGTAATTGGGCCTCATCAAACCTATCATTGAGTGAAATGCCCCCTTTGGTAGGTACATGCAACAACTGGAACATCTGCAAAGATTCCTCACAAAAACAATAGAGGGCATAAACACAAATTCTTATGTAGACTGGCTCAAAGCCCTATCTCTATATTCTATTTCCAACAGACTGCTGACAGGTGATCTATGGCTGGCATATAAGGCATCCTTGGATCCTGCTCTGATGGACTTTTTGCAAATCAACAAAAATGAACAGTATCAGAACTACCAGACCTAAGGACCTAAACATTGCTTGCAACATAAACAGGTTACGTTGGAGGGACAGTTATGTATCTCGGAAAATTCCCATTCTCTGGAATAGGTTCCCCATCCAGCAGAGTCCTTCCCTAACCCTATTCAAGTGCAACCTGGAACAATGGACTGGAAATTGGAAATTCACCCCTTGTCTTACACCTATGTCTCTGATGGAAAGAGAAAGTCATGCCCAAACTAACACAGATCCCTTAAATAATGACCAAGATACAATAACTGTATGATAAAATAACTTGTCAAACACATTTGGGCTGCATGGCAAGGATTATAAAGGCCGTAGTGGTCATTACCCTAGTATAAACCTAAGAATGTATGTGTACAAGTCCTCAGAGCCTACCAGTTTACATCAAAGCTACAAGTGATTATCTTCCTGCAAATCAATAAATTACAATTAAGTTTTGGCACTTCTGTTATTAAACAAATTGCATCTATATTAGATGATCAAACTTTTAAAAGTTCGAACATCATATGGTTGACACCATATGATCGAACTTTTAAAAGTTAGAAAATCTAATAAAAAAATAAACCACAGAAAAAAACATGCCTGGACGTTTTAAGTAGGGGGGCAAGCACCCCTGCACCCCCCACACCCTCCACTCTTTAAATATACCAACTCTGAGATTGCACTACAGTGCAGGAAAGGGAAATAGTACAGTTTTGTACCTACCATAAATGTAGATGTCCGATAGATATGCAACTGCAGTCCTGACATATGGGTTGTCCTGCCTCAGGCAGCCCCTCGGTCGGCCGGATTCCAAAGTCTGGGTCCGGCGTCGGCTGATGTCGCCTCTTCCACGACGTCAGAGCGGCTGGGGTAAAAAAGCATTAGCCGACGCCATCTTCTTCAGTGTTTCTTGCCCCAGATGCCAGGTGCCCTCCAAGGAAGGCTAAATTTAGAGAATGGATAAAATTCCAGACATGCACAATAGTAATAAACAGATACACCATAAAAAGCTATCCCCAGCTAAGTTGGAAAAGGGGTAGTGGACCCAAAAAAGTAAATTACAGAGGGGTAGGAGGGAGGGAGGGTAAACCTGACTGCAGTTGCATATCTATCGGACATCTACATTTATGGTAGGTACAAAACTGTACTATGTCCTTCAAGAATGCAACTGCAGTCCTGACATATGGGTTGAATACCATAGCCAAGCTGGGGGTGGTAGGATCTAAGAAAAAGATGGCGTAGCTAAAATGTCCTGCAGGACTGCAGAAGCAAAGCCTGCTTGGGATCTGGAGTATAAAGGCAGGTTGTAGTGTTTGGAAAATGTATGCACGGAGCTCCATGTAGCAGCTTCTAGAATGTCCTTTGTAGCCACCCCTCTTAGAAAGGCTGTGGAGGTGGCTATAGCTCTGGTGGAGTGTGGCCTGATATTGGCTGGCACACCTTTTCCATGGAAAGAGTAACAGAATCTGATGCAGTGCCCAATCCATTTTGAAATTGTTTGTTTGGAAATTGCCTTTCCTTGCACTCCAGCAGCATAAGCTACAAATAGTTGGTCAGACTTTCTGTTGGCCTTTGTTCTGTCCAAGTAGTAGCATAATTGTCTGTGTATGTCCAAAGTGTGCAGCAGCTTTTCTCCTTTATTTTGAGGATTGGGAAAGAAAGTAGGCAGGTGAATTGCTTGATTTAGAGACACCCTGGATATCATTTTTGGGATGAATGAAGGATTGGTTCTTAAAGAAACTCTGTCCTGATGAAAAATGAGGAATGGAGGTACTGCCATGATGGCCTGTATCTCCGAGACTCTTCTTGCTGAGGTAACTGCCAACAGGAAAACTGTTTTCCAGGAGAGAAATTGCATTTCTGAAGATGCTGCTGGCTCAAAAGGAGGAAGAGTTAATTTTTCCAAGACGAAGTTGAGGTCCCATGCAGGCACTGGTGGTTTCCCGGGAGGTTTGATATTCTTTATCCCTCTTAGAAACTGTCTTAGCAAAGAATGTGAAAACACAGGTGGATCACAGTTGTATTTTGCTGAGATTGCTGAAGCGTGTATTTTTATGGAAGAATATGAAAGGCCACTATGAAGCATTTCTGCCAAGTATTCTAGTATCTGTGGCATGCTTATTACTGATGCATCCTGACCCTTGTTGGCATTCCAGGTGATGAATCTCTTCCATTTGGCTGAATAAGTTTTTCTGGTGGAAGGTCTGCGTGCTTCCAGTAAGATCTCTTGAACTTTTTTGGATAGAGAGATATGGGTAGAAGTCATGGGACCCTCCAAATTGTCAGCTGCAATGTTTGCAGGTTGGGATGAACAGTTCTGTATTTGTGCTGAGTTAGAAGCAGAGGCCATTGAGGCAGGGGCCACGGCTTGGTGCGAGATATGCTCCTTAGTAATGGATACCAGTGCTGCCTTGGCCAGTCTGGAGCTATCAAAATACCTTTCGGTTGTTCTGCTTTGATCTTCAGTAACACCTTGGTCATTAATGGTAGAGGTGGGAATGCATAGATTGTCAGAGAATTCCAGCTGAAGGAGAGAGCATCCATTCTCCAGGCTTGAGGATGGTGTGTCCTCGAACAGAACTTCTTCAGATGATGATTGAGGTGAGAGGCAAAGAGATCTATGTCCGGCCTTCCCCATGCATGAGTTATTTGTGAAAAAATGTCTGGATGCAGCATCCATTCGTGCGGGTCCAAAATGTTTCTGCTTAGACTGTCCACCAGAACATTGCCCTTGCCTGGAACAAACTGGGACTGCAACTGTAAGTTCAGTTTCAGGGCCTTTTCCGAAAGAGTCATTGTTAGTCTGCAGAGGGGGTAAGAATGAGTGCCTCCCTGTTTGTTTATGTACCACATGACAGTGGTGTTGTCTGTCTTTATTAGCAGATGACCTTGCTGAAAAAATTTTCCGAAGGCCTCGATTGCATGAATCACTGCCAACATCTCTTTTTGATTTATGTGCAGATGCATTTCCCGGGGAGCCCATTGCCCTTGCATGCATCTGCCCTCCATGTGCGCCCCCCATCCATGATCTGAGGCATCTGTTGTAATGGTTTGACTTGCTTGAGGTTTGTTGAAAGACATGCCTTTGTTTAATTGACTTGCTTGTGCCCACCACAAAAATTCCTTTTGAAGACTTGGAATGAGTGGTATAATTTCTTCTAAGTTGTGGCTGTGTTGAGACCATAAACTTTTTAGGTACCATTGTAGTTTTCTCATGTGTAGTCTTGCCAGTGGAATCAGAAGAATGCAAGATGCCATGAAACCCAGGGCCTGCAGGATTTTCCTTGCAGTCATCTGGGTGAGCTTTGCTAGGCTTTTGAAGTAATCTGGTAATTGTTCTTGTTTTTCTTCTGTGAGGAAAGCCATTTGTGAGTTTGTGTCCAGTTTGGCTCCTGGAAAAATTATTTGTTGGGATGGCAGTAGTCTTGATTTTTGAATGTTGACTGTGTATCCCAAAGCCTGTAGTAAGTGTATGACATAGTTCAAGTTTCTTATTAAGGCTTGTTTGCTGTCCGCTTGTATAAGGCAGTCGCCCAGGTAAGGGTATATTTGTATCCCCTGGAGTCTGTAATGTACAATTACTGATGCCAGGCATTTCGTGAATACTCTGGGCGCAGTAGATAAGCCAAACGGCAATGCTGAGAATCGATAATGCTCTGACCCTGCAAGAAATCTGAGGTATCTTCTGCAACTGTGTCTGATTAAGACATGCAGGTATGCCTCCTTGAGGTCCAGAGTAACCAGCCAAGACCCCTTGCCCAGTATGGGAAGAAGTTGCTGTAACGTCAGCATTTTGAATTTTGGCACAATGAGAAAAGTGTTTAGAGCGGACAAGTCCAGTATAGGTCTCCATTGCTTTTCTTTTCCTGGAACAAGGAACAGTCTTGAGTAGAATCCCTGACCTTGTTCCTGAGGAGGAACCTTTTCTATTGCTTTGATCTGTAACAGGTTTGAAACTTGTATGAGTGCCTCTGCCCTTTGATTTTGTGGCAGGTTTGGCATGCCTTGTCTTGTTGGTAAGGTATGGAAGTGGAACCTGTAACCTTTGTCTATTATGTCCAGAATCCATTTGTCCTTTGTTAAAACGTGCCAATTCTTTGAAAATAAGGATAACTTTCTGCCTAAAGGTGCTTCTCTTTGAGCCTTGGTCGGCGGTGTCAAAGGCAAGTCATTGTGATTGTCCCTGTGGTGCAGTAGAAGTCCCTGCGCCACTTCTCTGATTAGTTGGTTGCCATTGGCGGCCCCTGTAGGAGCCTCGGTATTGCCCTCTTCCTCGAGCACGCCTGTTTTTTCCCCTTTGGAACTTGTCAGTGTCTGGAAAGGACCAATTCTTGAAGGCCAATTCCTGCTGAACCTCGGTGGCTGAACCTGGAGGAAATCTTTGACTGTTTGTACTGATTTAGCCTTTTCCTCAATAGATTTCAACACATCCTGTGCATTTGCACCAAATAACTTCTGTTTTTCCAGAGGTGCATCTAGGAGCTTTACTTTAACATGATCTGGCAATGCCTGTTCTTTCAACCAAGCATGTCTACGTATGACGGCCCCTGTCATAGCTGCCCTACATGAAGCTTCCAATGCATCAAAACCACACTGAAGAAAATGATTGCTAACCTGCTGAGTATTATGAACCAAACCCTGCAAGGCCTTTCTATCTAAAGGCTCAGGAGAGGCTAACTTTTTCTGCAAATCATCCATCAAGAAATCCTGATACTGAAACATATGAAAAAGACAGTTAAGTGCCCTCATGGCAAGGGTGGTTGAGGTATAAACTTTTTTGCCCCATCTCCAAGGACCTAGATTCCCTGTCTGCGGGCAAAGGGTTTTTGGCCATGGAGGTGGCCACTCCTTTGGGCCCCTGAGAAATAGTTTCTAGATCCACAGAGTGGGCCTTAAAGAGATGCTTATGAGTTTCAAGAACCCTGTAATATCTGTCTGGCTTGACAGGAGCAGGAGGGAGAGAATCAGGGGAAGCACTGGAGTCTGAGTACACATCATCCAATACATCTAACACTGGTGGAATAGCTAAAGGCCTGTGCTGGGGTAACTTAAGGAAAGTACGTAGCCTTTTCCTAGAGTCAGAGAAATCCTGGCCCTGCCACTGAAAATAGTCTCTCATGGAGTGGAGAATTTCCCCGAAAGAAATATCCTCTGGAGGAGAGGCAGAGGGAATGGATTCATCAGCATCAGAATCCTCGTAGGCCTGGAAGGATTCTTCCTGAGAATCTGAATGGTCTGAGTCCCCAGAGGCTTCATCTGAGGAAAGGGTATCTGTCTGCTCAACCCTAGGCCTTTTATCTGCAGGCGGCTGAGAACCTCTGTCTGGATGTGCCTGAGAGCCTCTGATTAAAGAAATTAGATCTGCAGCTAAAGTCATGATCTGTTTATCAGAAGTGGAACCCTGGGAAAAGGATTTAGGAGGGTGAGCCTTAGCCTGGCTGGCAGCCTTAGCACGTGTGTAGGCCTTGATGGACATAAAGACCGGAGGCCTAGGCTGCCCCACGTGCTGGAGTAACTTTATCCACCGGTATGGTGTCAGGTAATTCCTGGGCTTCGGTTTCAGGAGGAAAATCAACAACCGGCACCAGGGTAACCTCCGGGACCGAAGTGTGCGGTAAAGCGGTGTCGTCGGTCTGGAGCGGTTGAATTACCGCCTCCGAAGAGACCGATGCACTCGTGGGTAGGCTTTGGCGTGGCGTTGGTGGAAGTCGCGGGCTGAGAATGTCAGTCCCGGTCCTTCATTTTTTGGAAGTATGTGTTGTCGGTTGTTCCAAAGGCATGATATAGGATTAATTTTCCCCAAAAATGTCTTCTGCAAATTCTGCCCGGCGCCTGAGTGTGCGCTTATTGAAGCAAGCACAGGCAGCACAGGCCGAGACGTCGTGGTCTGGGCCCAGGCAGGGAAGGCAGTAAGAATGGAAGTCCTTATGAGGTATTTGTTTACCACAAGACAAACAATTATTAACTTTTGCAGTTTTATCTGACATTGGCTGAGGCAAGAAAAGGTTCCCCAACGGGGTACTTAGCTTTTTGATGACTTCGGTAACTGAAAACACAGGAGCTGGCCGACCGGCACTTGCAAACTGCTTCTGCTTCGGGCACTGCGCGGCAAGAAAGACTGAAGAAGATGGCGTCGGCTGATGCTTTTATACCCCAGCCGCTCTGACGTCGGGGAAGAGGCGAGATCAGCCGACGCCGGACCCAGACTTTGGAATCCGGCCGACCGAGGGGCTGCCTGAGGCTGGACAACCCATATGTCAGGACTGCAGTTGCATTCTTGAAGGACATCTTTCCATTCCGCACTGTATGGAGATCTCTGCTGAAACGTTCAAACTTTTAAATGTGCGATCATATGGTGTCGGCCATATGACATTCGAACTTTTAAAAGTTCGATAACGTAATATAGACCCAACAAATTAATATAACGATACATTTTTGTATGAGTCGGAGGAAATTACAGCAGCTAGTAGAAGAGGCCCTCATCCACAACAGGATGGGTGGAAGGTATTCCTAAAACACCAAGGAGTGTGCTACTGTAGAAGATTATGTCCATTATGTCTGACATCAAGGACCCCCCCCTTCACTTGGTAGATCCCTGGCTGGAGTGAATCCTAAGTAACTGTCATCAGGAGGAGGAGGGTTCCATCGAACTGCACAAATACAGAGCCCAGACAACTGCTTCTTGGAATAATGTAGCTTGAATCTTTGCATCACGATGAAGACAGTAAAGCATGGAAGAAGTTTGTTCCTAAGACTAAGTGGCTATGACACAGGTGTCTGTAAAAGAGACATTGTTGAAGTAAGCAATAGAGTAGACAGTCTTCTGGTTGAGTGTGCTTTGACCAAAACATTTTGTCTTCTGTCCATCAGCTGTCTGATGGTGAAGAAACAATGCATTTAGAGATTATAAGACAGCTGCCTAGCAGACAACTCTGTACTGTTACTCCTCTATCAAATCTTGTCTTGACAGAAACAAAAGATTCCTTTCTCGCTTAAAGTACTGCACACAAATGTCAAGTTTTGCTTTCAAAATGTGACTGTTCTTCCCTTTAATTTAGTCCCAAGAAATGCACATAAAGAGAAAGCATAATTTAATAATCATTCCATTTGTTCTATGCCTGAACTGGTTTCTGGTTGACTCTCTGTGACATCACTCAGTTTCTTTCCTCTGTTGGTATTATCCGTTACATCACATACAAAAAATTGATAGATACCTCACAGGCATGCACTACCAATGAGTGGGAACAGTAAGAATAATTAGGTTAGGTCACCGATCTAGTCAAGAGGGAGGCACAGTGGACAGTATTGTCACCCACAGCAACAGGTTTTCCCTTTCGGTTCTTGGCAGGGGAGCTTTATGTATGGAGTTTGCATGTCCTCTCTGTATTTAAATGTTTTTTTTTTCCTGTGTGCTCCTTTTTCCTCCCACACTCCAGACACACACAATAGGTACACTGACAACTTCTAAATTGTCCACAGGGGTAGGGGTAGGGGTGGTGTGTGTGTGTGTGTGTGTGTGTGTGTGTGTGTGTGTGTGTGTGTGTGTGTGTGTGTGTGTGTGTGTGTGTGTGTGTGTGTGTGTGAGAGAGAGAGAGACATGAAATAAAGGCTTGACAATCTGCATCCATTTCCCCCATCATTTAGTAAACTCTGTACATGGTGGTGGCTGTTTACAGAGTGGCTATAACTGCACATGTATCTTGTAATCAAGGATGGATAATTTCTATCTACACAACCCATAAAAACTTCAGTCATAATTTTCAGATTGAAATGTTCAAGAATACTCTACCTGCAAATCAAAGAACTTTTATCATATCACATTTTTTTTCCATTATATACCCAGTGGTTGGCAAATCAGTGAATTTGTGGGGATGGTTATATCAAATTCACTAATTCAGGCTCTAGTGTCAACAAATCTGTTAAGAATACAACACAGACCAGCTCATCCTGCAGAAAAAAAGTTATGTACTGGCCATAACGTAACATCTGTGCAGTCCATTTTCATTCTTTCTCAACTGATGGGTTCAGATTAGACACTTGGATCTGACTAGGCTACTTCTACCAGATCATTGGATCCAAGAACTTGGAGCGCCTCCCTTTACCCATAATGCCGCGCCAACCTAACACACATCAGATCGAGTTTGTTGCCACTAGATATCAACGGCCAACCTATTACGGACATTAACAAAGGTAGAGAGGAAGAAAGAGAATGTGGTGCTCAAACAAGGAGCAGAGGTTCCTGTATAACTCTTAGAGCTTTCCAAGAGCAAAGGAGGAGGTAGGAGGGCAGGAAGTTGAGGAAGAATGAACATGGACAACACAGCTGGAACGTTATCATAACATAAACAAAAAAGCTGGTGGAGTTGCCACAGTTTACGCCAATAACCTGACTCTCTCCCATCCTAAGCAACCAGTCCCTTCCTTTTCACCTGCTAAAGTACTGATAGCAAATCTTAAACTCAATGACTACACTACCATTACAGTAGTACCCATCTATATTACACCAGGGGATAACATTCTCCTCCTGGAAAACATACTCTCTCGTCTCTCAATCAAAAAAACTCATCAACAAAGACAAAAAAGATTTCTACTACAATCCCCCCAACACAATTAAAATCTGACCCCAAAAAAATCTGGAATGCTTTAAATCAGATACTACATCCAGGCAATCCAACCTCACCTAATCCATCCCCAGACAGGTCACATGTAGAGTCTACCAACTCCTTCAACACCTATTTTATTGAATCAATATCCAAATTATTTAGCCCCAACCCTTCTAACACCAGTACGTCTAACTTTCCTGAACCTTCAACTATTAACTCTGGTAACACCTTCTGCCTTAAACCTGTTGCTACTACCTATATCAAAACTCTACTCTCTAAGCTAAAACCATGATCAGTATCTGCTGACAATATCCCTTCATATTTTCTCCAAATTGCAGCTTACTCCATTGCTCTGCCTACATTTATCCTCATAAATTGCTCCATCTCTGAATTTAAAGTTCCATCTACCTGGAAACAATTCTACACGCTTCCTATTCATAAAGGAGGTAACTCCACTGAAACCTCTAATTTCAGACCTATTGCTATTCTCTCCCGTTTCCATTAAATGCATACATAAACAAGTTATGCATTATCCCACTCAGGAAAAACTGCTTACGCCTACCCAGCATGGCTTTCGACCCAAGCATAGTACTACCACAGCTCTACTATCCTTTCTCAATACTATTTCTCTCACCAAAGATGAACACAAGTTCATATCTTGTCTATTCATTGACCTCTTTAAGGCTTTTGACACTCTCTCTCACTCTGCTACATATAAACTAACACACCTCAACTTCTCCCCTGATACATTTGCATGGTTCTCTAGCTACCTCACTGACAGACTGCAATCAGTGAGATGGCACTCTGCACTATCATCTCCCCTTCCAGCAAAAAATGGGTGTCCCCTAAGGATCCATTCTGGGGCCATTACTTTTTAATATCTTTACCAACTTACTCCACTCCTCCTGTCCTCTGTCTACCATTGTCCAATATGCAGATGATTCTACACTCATCACTGTCACCAACTCACCCTCAGAACTCCTATCAACTACTCAGTGGTCATTTAACTCAGTTGAGATATGGCTCTCAAATAACCAGCTCATCCTCAAACCCAAAAAAAACAAAGCTGCTACTTTTTCTTCCTAAAACCATGAACCATATCAAATCCTCCTCCTTCATAATGTCCCTAAACAATACTCCTATTAAAGTCAAACTTAGCACTAAACTACTTGGCATCACCATCGATGATCAACTAAAATTTGATCTACACATAAATAATTGCAACAGGAAAATCCATCAGAAGCTAGGACTCCTGTATAGAAATAAGAAATTCTCACCACTGAAGCTAGAATAACTCTTTCACATGTGTACCTTCTACCCTCCTTAACATACTGTTCCCAAATACTCACAAATCTCAGCTCCTCCCTACTTACCAAACTAGAGGCTACCTATAACAAGATAGCTAGATTCGCTGCTCAACAAACCTACAAATCCCACCACTGTCTCTCCCTAAAACATCTGAACTGGCTCACACTACCTAACCTGCTTCTTCAATCACAGCTTCAAATCATACACTCCATTCTCTATCAGCCAGCTTTCTGTCCAACTCTATCATCCCTCATCTCCCACTACTCCCCTACAAGAAATCTTTGAAGCTCATCCCAAGATCTACTAAAGGTTTACAAACCCAAGTCAACCACTGGATGCAACTTATATAGCTACAACCCCTCTACTGCATGGAACAATCTCCCACTACAAATTAGGACCTTTACACACCCCAATTTAATTCAGCCACCAAAGAGTACCTTATTAGGCATAGGACCTGCCGCTGTATACACCTCCCTGACCACAACCCTCTTACATAATAACCATCCATCTCCATTATGCCTTACTACCCCCCTCCCCCCCAATCATCCTATCTCTGCTGACTTAACTACTCTATTCCTTCTCCCCTAACTGGCTCCAATTCACTTTCTTACTTCCTTATCTATAAAAACCTCTAGAGTTACCGTTAACTGTTTATGTAAAAAAGTAATAAATAGGATAAACAGCTTACTCCCTGTGCTTTTGATGTAATTTCCTTAGCCTTGTTGTTATCAGGTATTCTGCTCTTAGATTTATTAATTACTATTGCTAATGCTGTTATCCTGCCTTTTTGTTTTTCTTTTAAAAATTTTTATAACTACTGTAACTGATTTGAAATTATTTTGATATTTCTATGCTATCTTAAATTGATTGTATTACTTGGAGCTTTTCTCTCCGCGCCTCCCCTGAAAAACGACATTAGCTCAGTCGGACATACCCGGTCAACAAATGTAAAATAAATACATAAAAAAATTATGGTGAGTACATAACTTATTTATCTGATGTTGCCCTTTTATTCATTTCTCAACTGATGGGACAGAGTCCCCAGCAACTGTAACCTTGGAAGAATATTCCAGAGTAGTGCAGCGCCAAAGACTGGTCTGTTCCTGGAAATCAAATCTAATTTGTAATGAGCAAATAAAGGTATGAGAATTAGCCCAAACTGCAGCTGCACAAATATCATTTAATAAAGCCCTTGATCAGAAGGCTGAAGAAACCGTCATAGACCTCGTGGAATGAGCTCTAGGAGGATTAGAAAATGGTAATCCTATTCAACCATAGACAAAGGTGATACAATCAGTTAACCATCTGGCCAATGTAACTTTGGATACTGGCTTACCTAGTCTGTTAGGAGAAAAGGAAGCAAATAACTGGTTAGATTTCCTGAAGACTTTTGTTCTACGTAGGTAAAAACAAAGTTGCCTATGCACATCCAAAAGGCAAAGCAAATACTCCTCCTCATTTGAAAAGTTGCACAAAAAGATCCAAGTCCTTATTCACCATAGGTCTTACTGCTATAAAACAGAGTATCCCAAGCAAAAACAAACGCTGTTGGACCATGAGGCCAAAATGACTAGTTTATTAAAACACACTCACAGGATAAGCACTTTTGGGTTACAACTCTTCATCAGATAACTTAACACACTATTAAAATCAGATTTAAAAAGCAAAAACAACCATTCCGTATTGAATTCTCCACTTTTTAAGGCTGGTTTAAGAGGCACTACCCAGTTTAAACCATGATCTCTATCTGCTCCTAGTTCAATGATCCATTTAGTTTCATTAAACTCAGTGATGTTAACTATATCCCCACCCCTAACATTTAATCTCACCACTTGCAGTACCATAAAAACAAATGTATGCCCTATATTCATTTCAATATGTTGACATAAGGTATTACGTATATTCCTTAAGCATATGGCTAAAAGAGGTTTTAAAATTCTTTCTTTTAACTGAAAATTCATCTTTCCTACATAAAATGAACTACAAATCTTACACTGGGACAAATATATAATATTACTCATTTCACAATCAGCATATTAAGAAAAGTAATATCTTTTTGCCAGTTAAAGGGTAAACGAATAAGTTTCATAATATGGGGACATGCCTTACAAAGTGTGCATGCAACGGTACCCTTGCGTTGGGATATAATTATATTTTTCTTAGATATATTATGTTCCTGACAAAGTAAATCCTTCAAATTTTTATTACAACTAAAACAAAATGATGCTATCTCACCCACTATATTCTTAAGCTTCTCCTCAGTTAGCAATACTTTCCAATTTTGTCTTATTATGTCAACTACACCTTTTACATTATTACTATATTTTAGGACCACACACAATTTATCATCATTCAGATTATTGGAAACTGAATGACCCACATTATGTGCTCCTATATCAGAAAACCAAGGTTTGGCTTTCGCACATCTATCTTGTTTACTAATGTCAATGGGACTTTGAATAGTCTCACTCTTACAGCCCCTTCTTTTAAAATTCACCGCTAAACTTTCTATCTCCTTATTAAACTGTCCTTCTTCAGTACACAGTCTAGAGGTTCTGTGAACTTGTCCTTTAACTATATTCTTAAACAAATACCTGGGATGCATACTATCAAAGGCCAAAAAAATTGTTTCTCCAACAACTTTCCTTATATATGGAGGTTTTCACTTGCCCCTCTTGTCCCTTACTCAGTCGTACATCTAAATAATTTATCGTGGTCTCAGAACAGAAAATACTGAACCTTAAGAAGTCTGTGGTAGATTCTAAATATGCTACAAATGAAAATAAGTCATCACATGTGCCTCTCCATAGCAGGAACACATCATCCAAAAATCTTACATAATATTCTAAGTGTTCATGCCAACCATGTTCAGTGTTAAAAATTACCATGTCCTCCCGATAAGCTAGAACCAAGTTCGCATATGAGTTTGTACATGGTGTCCCCATAACAATGCTTTTCTTTTGTCGAAAATAACTTCCTTGGTACAGAAAGATGTTATTTTCTAGGACAATCCTAAGTAAATTGTATACAGCCCTTTTGGTTTTAACATCTAAGTTCACGTTATTTCTTAGAATGGACTCAATGGTTGTTAATCCATATTCATTTGATATGACTGTAAACAAGCTGCTGATGTCTAATGTGACAAATAGACATTCTTTACACTCATTTACCTGTAAATGCTCCTATAAAGATGTCAGAAATGAGCTGCATCTTTCAATACTGTAGGAACAGCTGTAAATACTATTTTAACTTAGATTCTATCCATATGGATGCATTTTCTGTAACCCAAGTCCTGTTTGAAACTATGGGTCTAAGGGGTGGGTTGCATGAATCTTTACGTATTTTTGGAAGTGCTTTGAATATAGGGGCGACCGGATGTTCAAGCCCACAAAATTTAATCTTTCCACTGTTATTTGATCAGTACTTTTTAACTGTGTCAATTCTTGTTTCACTCTAGCAGCTAACATTTTGGCTGATAATGGAGAATAACTATCATTACCCCTAAGCATGCTCATGATCTTATCATGATAGAAACAGTAGTTAATCACTACCACTGCACCTCCCTTATCTGCAGATTTAATAACATTCCTTTTATCGTTTGGAAGCATTTCTAAAGGTCTTCTATGTGCAGGAGTTAAGGTATGGTTATGTTTTTGATCCAGACATACCTTAACCTCATCCTCGCATACCCTTAAAAACATTGCTATTGCTGGGTTCAATGGCAGTGTAAAAGTACTCGGCTGTCTTAATTGTTCCTGCCTAATATCTTTATTAACACCAAACATTTGTTTTAACTGCATATGCCTTCCAAACATTTGCAAGCCTAAAACAACTTCACTGTATATCGAACTCACATTAGGTATGAAAGTTAAACCCTTATTTAAAGCATACAATTTTTCTTTGGATAGAGCAATGTGAGATATATTATAAACAATACAGTCACCATAACAGTCAGGTCGAGGTTCTACAACTCTTCATGTCCCTGCTGTGTGAATAACTTCTCTTTCTGTCATTCTATTTTCTGACCGGAACTGGAAGGGTCGAAAAAGATGATGTAGGTAAACTCGAAGGTTTCAAAGTCTTCAGTCTAGCTCCTAAGCTCATCGGATCAACTGCCGTGCTCATGGCCATAGCGGATGCACCCAGTACTTCCGAATCTTTCTTCTCTGCATTCTCATTGGTTGATAATTCATTCAGCGTATCTGTAGCTATAAAGTAAAGTTGTGTACATGTACCATAAATGCAGATGTTCAAGTGTATTCACTGTTGTGGTCATTACATTTGGGTAATGTGCTGGCAGGTTGCAGTCGGCCTGAATTCCAAAATATTGGGTCCTGCGTTGGTTGCTGTCTCCTCTTCCATGACGTCAGGTTGTCAGGGGTATAAAACATGCAGCCGATGCCATTTTCTTTAGTTTTTCTTGCCCCCGATGTCAGGTGCCCCCAAAAAGGTAGGAAAAAAAAAATATATATATATATATATATATATATATATATATATATATATATATACACACACACATATATATACACATGCATCAGTATAAACTTTACCTTTATCTACAAGCAAATACACCACATAGGTTGTAGAAGATAGAGAAGGAAAGATAAACTCCAGAATGACAGGGGGATGGCGGGAGGTAACCTGGACTGCAACAGTGAACACACTCGAACATTTACATTTATGTTACGTGCACACAACTGTACTATGTTCTTCGTGTTTCACTGTTGCAGTCATTACATTTGGGTAGAATCCCAAAGCTATGGTTGGGAGGCTGGAGCTAAACAGCATTAGGAGTGGCTATAAAGCCCTGCAGAACTGCAGTGGCAAAGCCTGCCCTGGATTTAGAGTAGAGAGGCAAATGATAATGCTTTGTAAAGGTGTGAAAAGAATTCCAAGTAGCAGCCTCTAGAATGTCCTTGGTTGGTACTCCCCTGAGAAAGGCTGCTGAAGTAGCTGCAGCTTTGGTGGAATGAGACCTAATGCCCTTGGGCACAGGTTTACCATGGTGTAAGTAGCAGAAACGGATGCAGTGGCTTATCCACTTTGAAATTGTCTGCTTTGAAATAGCCTTGCCTTCTGATCCTGCAGCATATGTCACTAGTAATTGCTCAGTCTTTCTTAGAGCTTTAATCCTGCTCAAGCAGAATTTTAGCTGTCTGTGTACATCCAAGGAATGCAGAATTCTCTCCCCCTTGCTCTGCAGATTTGGATAAAAAGTTGGCAGATGAATTGTTTGGTTAAGAGCCACACTAGAAACCACCTTAGGCATAAAAGTAGGATTTGTCCTCAGAGACACCCTGTCTGGGTAAAATATGATAAAAGGCTCTACAGCCATGAGGGCCTGTAACTCTGAAACTCTTCTTGCTGAAGTAATTGCTAGTAGCAGAGCTGTTTTCCATGATAAGAACTTTATATCAGTGGTAGCAGCTGGTTCAAATGGAGGCAGGGTGAGCTTTTCCAACACATAATTGAGGTCCCATGCAGATAATGGTGATCTTCTAGGAGGCCTTAAATTTTTGGCTCCTCTGAGATACTGCTTTAGTAAAGGGTGAGAAAAGATTGGTGGCTCTGTATTGTAATGAACCGAAATGGCAGAGGCATGGATTTTAATTGATGAGAAAGATAGGCCTTTGTCAAGCATCTCAGTTAAGTGTTGTAATATCTGAGGAATATTTGGTTCTGCTGTATCAGTTCCTTGTGCTCGATTCCAAGCACAGAATCTCTTCCATTTGTCAGCATAATATTTTCTAGTACTAGGCCTTCTGGCTTCCAAAATGACATCCATCACAGCTTTACTGAGAGGTGTTGTTTGTATTACTACATGATCAGCCATGCTGCGAGGTTCAGAGTCTGAAATTGATTGTGCAGAACCTGATTGTTTTGCTGGGACAGTAGTTGTGTTATTTAAGGCAAGGTCCAAGCTGGGTATTGAGACAAGTTCCTTAGGATTGGGTACCAGTATGGGCGGGGCCAGTCCGGGGCAATTAGTACCATCTTTGGTTTCTCTTGTCTGACTTTTAGGAGGACCTTCGGGAGAAGAGGCAGAGGAGATAAGGCGTAAACTGAAGGATAGGGCATCCACTTTCCATGCTTGTCTGTGATAAGTCCTTGTGCAGAACCTTTTCAATTGATAATTTTGAGGCAAGGCAAATAGATCTATGTCTGGGCTCCCCCATTTCTCTGTTATCATGCTGAAGACTTGTGGATTTAATTTCCACTCGTGAGGATCCATAAGGTTTCTGCTTAAATCGTCTGCCAGAGTGTTTTGTTTTCCTGGCAGGAATTGAGCTTGAAGATGTATTTGGTAGGTCAAAGCTGTGTCCCACAGTCCCATAGCTAATCTGCAAAGGGGGTATGAGTGTGTGCCCCCTTGTTTGTTTATATACCACATGACTGTGGTGTTGTCCGTCTTTATCAGTAGTTTTCCTGGATGAAGCAAGTCCTTGAAGGTTGTTAGGGCATTTTGAACAGCTAGCATCTCTTTCTGGTTGATATGTTGATGCATTTGTTTTGGGGTCCATATGCCCTGAATGCATCTTCCTGCCATGTAGGCCCCCCCCAAGCATAATCTGATGCATCTGTTGTTAAGGTTTGGCTGGCAGGGGGTAGAGTGAAGGGTCATCCCATGTTTTGGTGACATGCCTTTGCCCACCATTGAAGCTCCTGCTGCAGGCAGGGAATGAGAGGAATCATTGTTTCCACATTGTGAGAATGCTGACTCCATAAACGTTTTAGGTACCATTGAAGCTTCCTCATATGCAGTCTTGCATATGGAATCAGTAGGATGCAGGATACCATGAAGCCCAGAGCCTGCAGAATTTGTCTTGCAGAAGACTGGGTTTTTGTTGCCATCAGTTTGAAGCAAGTAGTCAGTTGCCTTTGCTTGTCTGGCATGAGGTAAGCCATCTGGGCAGTAGTATTCAAGCTTGCACCCAGGAATGTTATCTTTTGAGAGGGTACCAGTTGTGATTTCTTTTCATTTATTGTGTACCCTAGGCATGTTAGAAGCCTTTTCACAAACGCCAGGTGTCGCAGAAGAGTGTCCTTGTTCTCTGCTTGAATGAGACAGTCGTCCAAGTAAGGATATATTTGTATACTTCTTTGTCTGCAAAATGCAATTACTGGTGCCAGGCACTTTGTAAAGACCCTGGGCGCAGTAGATAAGCCAAAGGGCAGTGCAGAGAATTGGTAATGAATTAAGCCAGCCTTGAATCTGAGGTACTGTCTGCACGATTGTCTTATTGGGACATGCAGGTATGCCTCATTTATGTCTAAAATCACCAGCCAAGCATTCTTGCCTAGCATAGGCAGAAGCTGCTGCAAAGTCAGCATTTTGATAAATCCATAAATCCAGTATTGGCCGCCAGGCCTTGTCCTTTCTGGGTACCAAGACAAGTCTCGAGTAAAAACCTTGCCCTTTTTCCTGTTCTGGTACTGTCTGAATGACCACCATATATCCATGAGGGATGTAACCTGTTTCTGAGTCTCTGCCCATTGATTTTTTGGCAGATCTGGCTAACCATTTGCCATTGGCAGAGTGTGGAAATGGAATCTGTATCCCTGTGATACAATGTTTAGTACCCACTTGTCCTGGGTTATTAACTGCTAATTTTGAGCAAAAAGTGCTAATTTTCCCCCTATGGGTGCTGCCAAAAGATAAGTGCTTGGTTTGGGCACAGGGAAGTCATTGGGATTGCTTTCTGTAGGTTTGTGCTTTATCTCCTCCAGATTTGGAGGTGGAAGCGCCCCATTGCTTTGACCTGTATGAATCTTGCGTCTGGTATCTGGAACCCTTAGGGAGTCTGGATTTGCCCCTTTGAGCTCTGTCTGACACAGGAAAGGACCAATTTTTTGTAGGTCAGTGTCTACTGAATCTTGGTGGCTGCACTTGTAAGAAGTCTTTAATAGTTTGCATAGACTTAGCTTTGTCTTCCATTTTCTTTAAAACCTCTTCTGCCTTAATACCAAACAGAGAATCATGCTGTAAAGGTGCATCTAGCAATTTAGCTTTAACATGATCAGACAAATTTTATTTCTTTAACCAGGCATGCCTCCTAATCACAGATCCAGTAACTGCGGACCTGCAGGAGGCCTCTAAGGAATCAAAACCACACTGCAAAGTATGCTATCCAACTTGTTCAGCTGCATGCAATAATTCCTGCAATTCCTTACTTTCTGCACATTCTGAAATCAACATCATTTTCTGTTTCAGCAATCCCGTAACAAGTTGTTGGTACTTAAGCATATGAAATTGACAGTTTAAGGCCCTGATTGCCAAGGTTGCAGATGTATAAAACCCTTTTCCCCATCTGTCCAGTGCCCTTGAATGTCTGTCAGAGGGGGAAGGATATTTTACTGTTGAGGCCTTAACTCCCTTTGGACCATGTAAAATAGTTTCAGGATCAGCAGCAGGGTTTCTAAATAAAAGATTTATGTGATCCAGGGACCCTGTAATATCTGTCAGGCTTACTGGGAGCCGGAGGTAAGGAGTCAGGGGTCAAGCGTGACTCCGAAAACACATCATCCACAATGTCTAATACAGGGGGAATAGCTAAAGGCCTGTGCTGAGGGAGAAGGAGGAAATCCCTGCGCCTCTTTTTTGATTCTGAGAAGTCTTGACTTTCTCAGTGAAAATACTCCCCCCCAAGTATGCAAGGTTTCTCCAAATGAATAATCCTCAGCAGGAGATGCAGATGGGATAGACTCCTCAGCATCAGAATCCTCATAGGGAGGTATAGATAATTCCTGATCAGAAGAGGAATCAGAAGAAATAGAAACCTGATCTGAAGATTCATAATCAGTGTCTTGCCTAGGCCTCTTATCTGGAGGGGGATGGGTACCCCTATCAAGGTAATAAGGTCTTCAGCCATTTTGATCATCTGTTTTTTAGGCATAGAGGCCTGTGCACGTGGCTCATGCGTTGTTTTTTTTAGTTTTAGAAGTTGCTTTTGTCTTTGGTTTTGCAGCTGTCGTCAGTTTGATATACAAATGTTGAATTCTGAATACAAACTCATAAGGCGGTGCCTGCTCAGCGGTTCCGGACCCATCCGAGGGAGATACAGAGGGAGATACATCCGTCGGTCCAATACCTTGAGTATCTTGCGGCATGCCGGACTCCACATGGGTGTTGGTAGAGACCTGGGACTCAAAGGTAGCGGGTATCAGGGTCTGTGAAAGTGCCTCACTGAGTACCGGTGACTGGCTTAGGAGAAGCTTCGTCGGTTTTGGATCTCGACTGCCTTTCTGTGTCCTTTTCTTTGCGTTTTTTTATGTACTCCGGTAGTCGGATTGCTATCCGACATTTCTGGATAGTTAAATCTGTTTCCAAACTACTCTGATGCAAAAATATACCGATGCTTAATAGTGCATTGGTTAAATCTAGCACAAAACCGACAGCCAGGCATGTTGTGATCAGGGCCTAGGCAAGGAATACAGTACAAATGGAAATCCTTATGAGGTATTTGCTTCCCACAAGTAATACAATTATTAACTTTTTCTGACATCGGTAAAGAGCAAGAAAAAAGTTTGCCCAACGGGGTACTTAGCTTTAGTGAATACTTCGGTTCTGAAACTCAAACTCGAATATTTCAGTAGTCGACCGACTGGCACTTGCGAAATGCTTCTGCTTCGGGCACCGCGCAACATGAAAGACTAAAGAAAACGGCGTCAGCTGCATGTTTTATACCCCTGATAACCTGACGCCATGGAAGAGGAAACAGAAACCGACGCAGGACCCAAGACTTTGGAATTCAGGCCGACTGAGGGCAACCTGCCAGCAGATTACCCAAATGTAACGACTACAACAGTGAAACACGAAGAACATCCGAAGTTTGTGTACATATATATATATATATATATATATATATATATATATATATATATAAGAAATACAGTCAGTCAGCCATCTGGCCAGAGTTATTCTTGCAACAGATTTCCCTAGTTTTATGTCAGAAAAAGACACAAATAATTGCTCAATCTTCGTAATATTTTCAGTTCTGTGCAGGTAAAAATGTAATTGCCTGTGGACATCCAATAAATGTAACATGTATTCACCTTTGTTAGCAAATTTGGGTAAACATACCAACAAATTAATAGACTGATTAATATTAATCTCTGAAACCACTTTAGGGAGAAAGGAAGCATTAGTTCACAAAGTGACACTGTTTTTGTGAAAGACCAAGGCGGTTTCGAAGACGAGGCCTGAATCTCTGAAAGTCTTCTGGCAGAAGTAATGGCTACTAGAAAGAATACTTAAAGTTGCATTTAGCTGCAAGTTCAAAAGGGAGTTGAGTAATTTGCTGCAGTACCAGACGGAGGTCCCATGGGGAGCAGGGTCCCTTAAAAGGAGGTCTCAGAAGAAGACTGCCTCGCAAAAAGGTTTTGCATAGTCTATGGCAGGCAATAGAAGCACCTTCAAATCCCATGAGAAAACTTGATATCACTGTCATATGGATTTTCACTGTGGAGGAGCTAGCTCCTTCTTTAAAAAGTACGGCTAAAAATTCAAGGAGACTATGCAAAGGAGCTGAAAAGGGATCAACATTATTTTAACAGGCCCAGTACGCAAATCTTCTCCATTTCCTGGAGTAGAGTTTACGTGTAGATGGTTTACAGGAAGATAAACTATCTGATGGACTGGGGAAGAGAACACAGGTTGTCTGGTTATTAATGGCATTGGAGAAGCCAAGCAGTCACAGCCTGAGGTATGTGTATGTCTGGAGGGATCATGCTTGTCAGAGACAGGAGGTCTGGAGTCAGAATCAGAATCCATGGTTGGTAGAGTAAGTGAGGCCAAATCTGTCAAGGGCCAGTAAGGTGCAATGAGGATGACTTTGCTCTTCAACATGGCAGCTTTTTGTAAGAATTTCAGAATTAATGGGATTGGTGGGTAAGTATAAAGTACATCGGGAAGTCAGTCGTGAAGTACAGCATCCCTCGGTGATTCCCTGTGGGGGGATCAGGGCAAAGTAGCTGCTGCATTTGTTGTTTGTAGGGACAAAAAAAGATCGCAGCATGACTGGCCCCACTGATGAAAAATTATATCAGTCACGTTCTTGTTGAGAGACCACTCTTGAGGTAGAAAAATCCAGCTGCTCACCTTGTCTGCTATCACACTGGTCTTCCCCGGAATGTGTGTTGCAATGAGAAAGCGGTTGGATGAGATCGCCAAGTGCCACACCCTGAGTGCTTCTCGACACAAGGGGTAAGATCCAGTCCTGCCTTGTTTATTGATGTATCAAACTACTGACATGTCCGTTTGAACTGCAACTGTCCTAGAGGGGAAAACTTCTTGAAAGGCCTGCAACGCTAAAAGCACTGCTCTCATCTCTAGGACACTGATATGCAAAATGGCATCTTCTGTGGAACAAGTGCCTTGAACAGTTTTCCCCAGGTAATGCCCCCCCAACTGGGAAGCGTCCATGGTCACTATGGCCTTGGGCTAAGGGGGAATGAATGGATAGCCTTGTAGAACCTGCTCTGATTGAATCCACCACCTGAGATCTCTCTTGCAAATCTGAGTAATACATATCAGGGTTGACACAGGTTGATAATGTAATGACCATCGCATGGCTTGCATCCACAGTAGGACCCTCATGTAAAATTTAGTTAAAGGCACTAGAGTTACTGCCGCTGCCACTGATCCTAGAGCCTAAAGAACCATGCAAGCTGAAACCTTGGTACTGCAGATTATTTCCCTGACTTGTGTTCTTAAGATCTGAATTCTTACAGGAGGCATTGAAGCTATCGTTGAATTTGTGTTGACCAGTGCTCCTATTAATTCCAAATTTTGAAAAGGTTCCAAATGAGACTTTCCGTAGTTTATGGCTATCCCCAGTTACAGCATGTCTGAAGAACCTGATCTCTTGCCTCTATTACTTCATGCCTGGTTGGGGAGGTAATGAGCCAGTTGTCTAAATATGGAAACACCTGGAATCCTTACAGTCTCAAGTGAGCTGACACTACTGCCATACATTTGATGAACACCCTGGGGGCTGTGGTGAGACCAAAGGGCAGAACTCTGAATTGGCAATGTCTGGTTCCCAACTGGAAGTGTTAAGTACCTTCTGGATTGCCTGCTCATCTTTATGAGATAGTACGCATCCTGAAGGTCTAACGAGCACATCCAATCATCCTTTCCCAGAAATAGGAGAATGGACTGAACCATGACCATCCAAACCTTGGTGAGTCAAACTGATTTGTTTAAGTTGCTGAGATCCAAGACTGGTCTCCGGTCCTATTTTCCTTGGCACTAAAAAGAATCTTGAGCAAGTTCCAGATAATATTTAGTCTGGTGGGACCACTTGGATGACTCTTTTTTTCTAGCAGCTTCTGCACTTGAAGTGCTGCTTGTTCCCTCTGACCGGGTCTAACATCTGGGATTTTTCTTGACGTTGGCAGTGAAAAGGAAAAGGGTATTATATAATCTCCAGAAATGATCCTCTGCATCCAAGTATCTGTTGTTATCTCTAGCTAGGCTCTCTGGTGGATGGATAAACGACCCCCGCTTGCCTCCACAGGAGAACAATTGGGATTCCTTTCAGGAGCGCTGGAAGGGTTTATCAAAAAACAAATATCTGGACCCTTGCTTTTGCAGGCCACTTCTGCCATAATGGCGGTGTCTACCACTGGAGTTCCCCCTCTACCCCTGGGGTAACCTCCTCCACATGTGTCCTAGAAAGGGCCATGGGACTTCCTGAACCACATCTTCCCAGTACCTCGCCGATTCCAGGAGAAGGATCTTTGAGGTGTGGAAAAACGTATGCCTATGGCAGACAGGGTTTTTCTGTCCTTTTCACACCTTGATAATGTATCTTTAACTTTGGGGCCAAACAAAGATGTATCATCAAAGGGAGCAATGATGAGCGAAGACTTGAAGGGCTCCGCAAAATCACATAAGTGCATCCAGGCATGCCGCCTTATGGAAACCCTGGAACCAGCTGCTCTTGAGGTTCCTTCAGCCACATGTGAAATTAGCCTTTTAGAAGAATTGGAAATTGACTGCAGGGTAGCCAACTAAGAAGTTACAGATGGTTGTACCTCATCAGAAATGGATCCTGAAAGAGTATTAAAGAGTTCCTTAATTGGGTCTCTCTGTAACCTGGTGAAATGTGCCAAACAGTTCAGAGACCTTAAGGCAAAGGTTGCTGAAGCACAGACATGTTTCCCAAACCCATCCTTCACCCAAGACTCCCTGTTTTGTGGACAGACAGTGGAACGCTCTTCAGTGAATTCCTTTTTAGTGGCCGCCTCCATGACTATGGCATCAACAGGCACCCCTTTTGCCCAAAACTGTTTGTCTGCTGGTGCTGTCATAATTTTGTCTGGTCTCCTGGGGATTGGTTCAATGGTTTCTGTGGCGTTCCATGCCTGCCGAGAGATCAACTCTATGAGATCATCGTGGGTGGAGTCAACCAGGAAGTAGATGGACCAGTAGTGAACACCTCCAGGAATACAGACTCCGCAGACGAAGGGTTGCTGGACTTCCAGCCATCTCTCTGATTCAGGATTTCAAGGAGGTCTCTGAACTGAACATCTTCAGGAGGTGATGTGGGGAACCCTTTACCTTCATCAAAGTCTGTACCTTCTGTGACTGACTCCTCTGGGCAGTCCAAGTGCTTCCACTAACACATTCTCTTCTTAGGGACCTCCTCAGTGGGTTGCTCTGGGGAGTTCTCAGAACAGGCCGGAAGACTCTGCTGGGAAGCCTGGGTTTCGGTACTAACTGTCCCCATGGAGAGGACAGATGAGACTCCAAGCAAAGAGATGGCAAGCCTGCAGACACAAGATCTGAGGGGAAGGGGACCGTCTTTGTCATAGGAAGCAGACAAGGTTCTCTCCATGACCTCAAAGGCAGACCCTCTAAACAGAAATAGGATCCTGCGTTCACAAGGGCAAGCCTTTGGACTGCAGTCCCTCACTGCTCTGAGGAGAACTCCCCTAAGGCCGAAGTCGGAGCTGAACTAACCTGTGCTGAGGCCCCACGGTGTAAAGATGGCTCCAAAAACTTCAGTCGACTGTGACACCTTGGACCTGACAGGGTAGCCCTGGCAAAGACAGCTCTCCAGATACAATGAAACTAAAGAGCCCAGAGCAAGCTTCGGATCCCAGGATAAAAAAATTCTTGGATCCAATGCAGACGGACCTGGATGACTCAGATCCGAAAACTCCAAGAATTAAGTAGGAAGTTGGAGGAGGACCTTGCAAAAGGGGTGTAGTGGAAAGTCAGATCTCCTGACTGAGAGAAGTAGAAGCCAACAGGATGCTTGACATGCTCTGCGCTGAGAGAATCTTTCTCAATAACCTCTCCACATCCTTTTCCATAAGCGTCCTAGAAGAGCGAGTGGAAACTACTGATGGGCATTTAAGTCTTTCCAAAAAAGGAGATGGGACCTAGAGGAACCGAGTCCACTAATGGGGAGTATCTGGTTCTCGGGAGATAGGTAATGCCAAATGTCGAATCCGATGCTTTCTGTGTCAGATCTTAAGAACTCTGATCCGAAATATCTTTAGTCATTTTGAGTTTTGGATCCAATGGTGAGGTCAGATCTGAGGAGTCTTTACTTTTCAGTTTAGGATCCACGGTTGAGATCAGATCAGATGTTCTAACTTTTTTCATTTCAGGGTTCAATTAGCTGTAGGATCTGATAAAGGCTTCCTCTTAGATTTCTCTGAAGATTTAAAAAATACTGAAGAAGTACATGGATAAGATAATAACTTCTTAGTTTTCTCAGGGGAAGCTCCAGATAGTGCCTCACTAAAAGGAGGAGGAAGTAATCTCGTCAGAATGAGCTTATTCTTGTATTCAACCACAGCTCTTGGGTTGAAGGCATGATAGATGAGCAGTCCTCTTGAAGGTGGAGTGGTCCTAAACAGTATACACAAAGTGTGTGGACATCCGAAAAAGGAATTTTGTGCCCACACTTTACACATTTTTTAAACCTAGCTGGGCCTTTGTCTTTGTCAGCCATAGTAAATACAAATCGCAAGATAAACCTGCTATCAGGGAAACATGGAAAAATAGGAATTAACAGCACTCTAAACAAGCAGAACAAAAAGCTTTTTTGGCAGTAAAGACAGAAGAAAAGAGATACCAATAATGGTATTTAAAGAACTACAGCTGTTGTAGTCAGAGTAGGAGAATATACTAGCAACAGTGTATTACAGAGAACCAAAAAAGTACCACAAAGTAAATGGAAGGGAAGAAAGAAACGATCAAGAGTTTTAACTAGTTCTAAAAGTATTTAGAGATTTTTAGTAGGAAAAAAAAAGTTTTTATATGAAAATAACACTTAGCTGCTGGAGAGTAACTGGCAAACACATCTTTCGCTTTCAAGCAGCAAACAAGATCTAAGGTATTTGGGGCTGGTGCACTGTATGTAAGGGAGTAGCTCGAGAGTTTTTCTGGTTGCCACAAGCTTTTGCAACAGCCAAGTCAGATCCGAGAGATTGGATCTGAACCCATAAGTTAAGGACAGAATGAAAATTGACAATATCAGAGCAAATCTTTTCCACGTACACTTGTAAATATTTCTAAGGGACGCCTTTTGAGAACATAAGATGTGAAGGACTAGGGAGGACAGCCTGGGATGTCTAGTAATCAATGGAATTGGAGAAACCATGTTGCTAGTGTAACGTCTGTTAAATCTGGATGCGTTATACCCATGGGAGAGACAGGATGTCTGGAGTTGGATCCAGAATCCAAGGTGGATGCCGAAGATGAGGACAGAGCAAAGGGTCTATATTATAATCGCGAAAAAGCTGTCTTTCACGAATACATGTTCATTGACACAAACGTCGAAGAACGAGAACAGAGAAGTACCAAAAAAGCGAAATGGAGAACACTGAATGCATTTCCAGAAGTAACAGCGCCATACAGGTAAGGTAAGCCTAACTGTACAAACCTTACCTAAAACACTTTTTCAAATGTTTTTGCAGGGGGGCAAGCCCCCATGGACCCTCCCACACCCCCCTACTTATATATACCAACTCAGAGACTGCACTACAGTAGGGAAAATGATTCATTTCTTCATCCCCACGATCACACTGCTGGCCAAGAAAATCCGTTTGGCATTCTCCATTTCACTCTTTTGGTGCTTCGCTGTTCTCGTTCTTAGATGTAGAAGCCCCTCTCTATTGTAGCTTATTTTAACCATACAGCTCTGGGTTTGCTTCAAGTAAATCTACTTGTGCAGCTTGAGGCCAGTGTCCTTTTGTAAGCTTACTTCTGCTCATATTTTATTTCTTTTTATTTTATTTCGGGTGATTATACCTTTAGAAACTTTATATCCTTGTCTCTCAAGCTAGTTTATCTTTTTCTGATTGCTTCTATGACTTCATCTTGACCAGGGTGCTATCCCCGCTCCGTTTGACCTCGCTACGCTCAGGCTCACTTTGCTCCCCTACCCCCATTTCCACCCACCCCACTACAATTACCTTTATATCTAATTATCCCTCCCCTTCCTGTCCCACTTGCCACTACAATTCCACTTCCTGCCTATTGCCACAACCACCTTATTAATCTGTCAATCTTGGAAACACCACTTCCTCTATACCACTGTCTCTCTACCTACTTTATCTGACCATATTTTATTCAGACATGTATTATTTTCTAATATCTTCTACACTACTCCCTATTCTCTCTATCTCCACCTCTTACCACTCCAATCTCTCTCTGACCCACTCCTATGTTCACCAACTTATCACTCATACAACATATATCCAACTACTTCATCTTTTACCATCTCCCCTAATCTCTTTACTACCTCTACCTCAAGTATATATAAACTATCCATAATACAGGTTTTTAAACCTTCCCACAAAGCTAAGTCAAAACTATACAGACTCCATCTAGCATCTACTACACACTCTCTCCTCACTAAAAACCTACTTTGTTCTGGAGATATCCATCCCAAACCTGGCCCCTCTTCTCTCCCCAAAACTACCTCTACACTGCCCCCATCTTACTCCTCTAACAGTCACCAACCTCAGTCACAACAATCAACTCAATGCAAATACTTAACTATTTACTCATTGAATATTCAGAGTCTAGCAAATAAAGTCACTGAGCTGCACTCATGGATAGCTCTCAATACCCCTCACATCCTCCCCCTATCTGAAACCTGGCTCAAGTCACAAATCTAAAACTGTGAAATACTCCCACCAGGTTATAATATCTTCCAATCTGATAGACCTGTAAAAAAAGGTGGTGGCATGGCCATCCTCTACTCAAACATTCTTAACCTCTCACCATACCCTTCCCCAATTCCTGACTTCCTCCCAGCTGAAATCGTCATCCTTAACTGCCATCTGAATCCCCACAAAAAAACTTGCAATTGCCTCTATCCACCTTTCTCCTGGTAACGATCTGCCCATTCTTGAAAACATCCTATCCTGGTTCTCCCACAACATACCATATGAGACACTTATCCTTGGTGATGTCAACATTGATTGGCCCAAACTCACAACTGACTCCCCCCAACTCAGTATCCACCTACACGGCTTCCACCAACTTATAACATCTCCCACTCGCTTCCATAAAAATTCCACTTCCAGCTCCATCATAGACTGGATCCTTACCAATTCCCCCCACCAATACCACAATCCCACCACCTTACCTGACTCCCTCAGTGATCATCTCCTTACCACCATCTTAAGACACTACTCCCATATTCCTAAACCCCACCTTATCAAAGACTGTTGAAAACTATCGACTTTCAATTCATCCCAATTTAACTCCATTCTCCACAACATAGATTGGTCCATCCTAAAACACCTCCGGCTAAACGATGCTGTAAGTTCTTTCAATAGCATCTTCATGAATACTCTAAACTCCTTAGCTCTCTCTAGGAAGATCAGAGTAAAATCAAACCATGCTCCCTGGCTCTCCAAAAAGACTAGGTCCCTTATGAAACAAAGAGATTGTGCTTGGAAAACCTGGACTAAAACTAAACCACCACCTTTTTTTCAAAAATATAGGCAACTGAGGAACCTTGCAAAAAAACATACAACTAATGACAAAGTTATACTATAGCTCTGCTCAGCTTAACAACAAATCCAATTCTCGAAAATTTTGGTCAACTCTCAGCAACATCCTCCATCTTGGAAAGCCCTCTAATCGCTCCCCATACCCTAACTCTTCCTCTCAGGAAACAGCTACCCTCCTGAATAAACACTATCTCTTCCATCCAAAATATGGTAACCTCTAAGCCAAACTCTACTTTGACACCCACCTCTCCAAGTCCCACTAACACAACTTGAGCCAGTTCCCATTACTTGCATCAAATCTCTACTACTCAAGCTAAAACCTTGCTCTCCTTCCACTGACAATCTATCTCCTACATTCCTCAAACTTGCTGCTGACTCAATTGCCTATCCTATATCTAAATTAATTAATCGATCTATTCTGGAATCAACTGTCCCCACCCTTTGGAAATCTTTCTTCACTATCCCTCTTCATAAAGGTGGAAACTCCACTGACGCCTAAAACTACCGACCCATTGCCATTCTGTCCCCCCTCTCCAAGATATTAGAAAAATGTATTCACTCACAGCTTCTCAATCACCTCCTCACACACCACTTACTTACCCCTACCCAACATGGATTTCTTCCTCACCACAGCACCACCACTGCCCTCCTCTCCTTCACTCATATCACTGCAGAGACCCTAGATAACAATAAACTCATTTCCTGTCTCTTCCTAGATCTCTCCAAAGCCTTCGATACTCTCTCTCATCCTCTACTACTATCCAAACATGCAAATCTCCACCTATTCCCCTCCACACTTGCCTGGTTTAATAGTTACCTATCTGGCAGGAAACAATCTGTCAAATGGCTCTTATCTTCCTCACCTTTTCTTCCCATCTCCACTTGTGTTCCCCAAGGCTCCATCTTGGGACCTATTTTGTTTAACATCTTCACCAATGATCTTTACACTTCATGCAAAGAATCCTCCCTTATTCAGTATGCCGACAACTCCACACTTATATCCATCTCAAATAACATTCCTGAACTACACTCCCTGACCCAACAGGCCCTACTATCCACTGAACAATGGCTCTCTCATAACCTATTGATTCTAAATCCCAAAAAGACCAAACTCCTACTTTTCCTTCCCCGTTCTCTTTCTCATCACAAAACCTCCTTTTTTATTACATCTTCTAACAATACAATTATCCAACCGGACACCCACACAAAACTCCTAGGGGTCATTATCGATGACGAACTCAAGTTCAACTTACACATATGCCAATGTATAAAAAAAAAACAGAAACTAGGTCTGCTATATCGGAACAAAAAATTCCTATCCCCTGAATCTAGACTTACCCTGGGCCAGGCACTCCTCCTCCCCTCCCCCTCTTATACACCACCCCAGGTCTTACCAATATCCAGGACTCCACTCTAAACAAACTCCAGCAGACTTACCATAAAATAGCCAGATTCATTACTAACTCCCCATACAACTCACACCACTGCATTTCTTTAAACTCTCTTCAATGGCTTGAACTTCCCCAATTTCTGCTATCTTATCAATTTCATATGCTACACTCTATTCTTTATAAACCCTCCTTCTGTCCATCTCTATCTTCTGTACTTCTAACCAACAATTACTTGATATCTACCACCCAAAAAGGTCAGTAGGCAAACTACTCTACAAACACTCCCTTGCCCATGCTTGGAACAAACTTCCCCTTGACTTACATTCAATCTCCCACACCTCACACTTTAAAAATTAACTAAAAGCTTATTTTCTCAATTCCAGAACCTGCCCTTGCCATGACCCTACCTAGTCTTCCTTCCCTTTATGTACCCTCAAAAGGACCATACTTAGTACCTCATTATACCTCTCGCTCTCCAATGTGTCTATTATACATTTACATAATTTTATACAAACAAAAAATGTTTATTGTTGACCTATTGAACTATATCAATGTAAAATTGTTCCTTAGCTTCTTTTTAATGCAACTTAAACTTTATGCGTGTAACCCAACATATGTGAATCGTTTTGCTATAACTGCCATTATATCAATATTGTTTAAAATTGTACTTATTTTAAAGTGTACTACTGGAGTTTTTCTCCTCGGGTCTCCACTGAAAATGGGCCACAAGCCCAGTTGGACAAATCCGGTTAACAAATGTCAATAAATAATAAATAAATAATCTATGTCGATGAACATGTATTCGCGAAAGACAGCTTTCGCAATTCTGACATAGACCCCAGAGGAAAGGGAACCAAATCTGATGAGGTCAGAAGGGTGCAATGAGAATAACTGTGCACTTCAAATGAACTGTTTTCTGAAGAAATTTGGGGATTAGAGGTAAAGGTGGGTAAACATAAAAGAGACTGGAGGGCCAACTGTGGACAAGAGCATCTCTAAGTGACTCCCGCATTGGAGGGATCAGGGCAAAGAACCTGCTGCACTTAATGTTGAGGGGAGAGGTGTATAGGTCACAGCATGGCTGGCCCCACTGATAGAAAATTCTCTCCACCACACTAACATTGAGAGACCACTCATGAGGCATCAGAATGGACCTGCTTAGCCTGTCTGCAACCACGATGGATTTCTCTGGAATCTGCATTGCTATTACACTGCCCATTGCCACATTTATAGCTTCTTGACAAAGAGGGAAAGATCTGGATTCCCCCCCATTTATTGATGTACCAGACCACTGACATACTGCCTATCTGTATTGAATTATCCCAGATGGAAGAATGTCTTGAAAGCCTGCAATGCTAGGAGGACTGCTCTCATTTCTGGGACATTGATACTTGGTCTCTTTGGGTGGCCACGTACCTTAGACTGCCCTTCTCAAGTAGTGCTCTCCCCACCCAAACTGGGAGGCACCCATGGTCACCATGGATTTGGACAGGGGAACAACAAATGGACGGCTTTGCAGATGCCTTTTCCATACTTGTGTGATCTTGACTGGAGCAGATAATGGAAGTTGAAGAATGGACCACTGAGTCAACAGAGTCCATTGAAGATGGAAGAGGAACGAGTGTGATAGTAACTGCCATGGATCCCAGGGCTTGTAATTTTAACCGGGCTGGAAGAGAAGATCTTTGAATGACGTTCTTGACTTGGGACCTCACTATATTTATTCGAGCAGAGGGACCAACTGTATACAGACGAGCACCTACAAACTCCACACTATGTGTAGGAGCGAGCTGAGGCTTGCTGTAATTGATTTTTATTCTCAGATGAATACATAGCTGGAGCAAGTAGTCCCTTGCCTACAGATGTCGATGTCTGGTTGGGGCAGTTAAAAGCCAGTTGTCTAGATATGGAAACACCCGGAAACCCAGCAGTCTCAATTGAGCTATCACTTCCATACATTTGGTGAACACCCTGGGGGTTGTGGTGAGACCAAAGGGCAGTGCTCTGAACTGGTAATGACTGGCTCCCAGCCAGAAATGCAGAAACCTTATGGAGTTGTCTGTTCATTCTGATGTCATAGTACTCATCCTTAAGATCTATCAAGCAAATCCAACAGTCATTTCACAGCAGAGGCAAAATGGACTGAACCATGACCACCCGAAACTTTGAATTATTCACAAACTGATTTAACTTGCTGAAATCCAGAATCAGTCTCAACTGCCCTGTCTTTTTTAGCACTAAGAAGAATCTTGAGTAAGTTCTGGACCCTCTCTGGTCTTGGGAAGGGGTGAACCTCTAGGATGACTCTCTTTTTCTAGCAGGTTTTTTTTTAATTCTAGAGATGCTGCTTTCCTCTGACTGAGTTGAACACCAGAGACTTTCCCTACAATGGTGGGAGGAGCTAGGAAAAAAGTTATGGCATACTAAACCTCTGGATATGATTCTTTGCACCCACAAATCTTTTGTAATAGCTAGTCATGCTCTCTGGTGCAGAGACAAACATTCCCCAACTGCCTCCACAGGAAACAGTCAGGTTTCTCTTCAGGAGTGCTGATGGGGCTTATCTGAGAAGAAATTCCTAAAGCCTTGGTTCTAAGGGCCCCCTATGCTGTGAGGGTGGCATCTTCTATTCGAGATGCCCCTCTGTGCCTGGGAGAACTATTTCCACATGAATCTTGAAAAGCAACCTGGGATTTCCTAAACCACATTTTTCTACCTCCATGCTAATTCCTAGAGAAAGGTCTTTGAGGGGGTTGAAAAACGTACACCCACAACAGACAGGGTCTTTCCCTCTTATGCTCATCTGGAGAGCTTGTCCTTAACTTTGGGGCTATACAAAGAAAATCTGTCAAAGGGCACACTGATGAACGAACACTTAGGCTCCACAAAATCACATAAATGCATCCAAGTATGTCTCCTGATGGCTATGTCTGAACCCACAGCCCACGAGATACCTTCCACAGCATTGGAGATCAACCTCATGGACGCATTTGAGTTGGATTACAGGGTGGCCAGTTGTGAGGAAATTCTGTTTTCACTCTTGGGCATTACAGCTCTAGAAAGAGGTTTGGCAATCTCCTTGGTCATACCTCTCTGCAGTCTTGTCAAGTAATTCAGCGACCTGAGGGAAAAGGCAGATGAAGTGTACACATGCTTCCCAAATCTGTCCAAAGCCCTAGACTCTCTATTAGGGGGGAATGGCAGAAGAACCCTGCTATGCCAGTTTCTTCTTTGTGGCTGCGGCTACAACCATGGCATCAACTGGTGCTCTCTTGCTCCAGTGTGTGCGGTCTTTGAGGGGGGGCTAATATCAAACTGTATAACACAAGTAGGAAATAAAGCACTAATAAACTATTTACAGACAAAAGTTTTTAGAAAACTATAAATATAGAAAGAATGTTTGTTTTTCTATATACAGGAAAGGGATAGACAAGGGAGAGAAGGAGAGAAAACTACCAACAATGACAGATAAAATACTCTGCTGAGTAAGAGATACCAACAGTGGTATTGGAAATGATACTGAAAAACAGTAGCTCAAAAATGTGAGAAAACAGCTATGACTAGCTTACAGATTATGGGAGGGAGGAAGAGAAACAGTACAATACAGAGAGAGAACGATAAGCTAACAGACCAATAGGCACTGACAAACTCGAAAATCATGACTTGAAATGCTCTAGAGTAAAGGGATCTGTGTCTGAAGCTAATGGTGGCAAACGAGATCTGGGGTATGTTAGGTTGGTATGGCATTATAAGTAAAGGGAGGCGTTTGACAGTTCTTGGACACACTTCTTGGATCTGGTAGAAGCAGTCAAGTTGGATCCAAACCAAACTCATCAGTTGAGGAATAAATGAAAAGGACAACATCAGATCAAGTATTAACCACAAGTACTTAATTCCTTACAATTCAAGAAAGTGTGACGTAGCACTGCAGTTCTTAGTTTGAAAAAAGTACAGTTGTTTAAAAAAGCTTGCTATATCAGTAAATGTTTGACTGGGATGTATTTCTGCCAGGATCAAATGTCTAGTCAGTATAGCTTTTGGGTGCCTTCCACATTTGAGGAAACACAGGGGCATAATGGTTTAAAAAACAGAAGCACAGGTACTAAAATTCAGATCTTTCTTGACTCGCATCAAAAGGGAAGCTGTAATATGTAAGAACAGGACCAAGGTCCAAATTTGGGTAATCAAGTACTAGGAAAAAGAGGAACAGGATCAATGGGAAACCTACCCTGGACACAAGAGAGAATAAATAATGATAGAAGCAACAGCAATAAATAACTAAAATAAAAAAGTGATGGTAGGAGGGTTGCAGTAATGCTACAGGGATTTATTCAAACATCTACTTTTACGGTAAATTTACTTAAACAACTATGCTATGTTCATCATCAGATAACTGTTACAGTAGCAAAAAGCTATATGGGATGATTGACAAAGTCCTGACAGCTAGAGAGGAAGAGGAAGGACCACTTTCCATGAGCCACTGAAGAACAGACCTAGCAAATTATTCTTTGGCTCTGGAGAATGAGTCAGTTTTACAATGTTTAGTGAAGGTGTGTACAGATGACCAGGTTGCTACCTCTAGAAGAGTTCCTGAGTCCACCCTTTTCCAAAATGCCTAGAAGTAGCCAGAGCTCTGGAAAAGTGATTTTTTTTACAATATTTAAGCAATATGGCCCCAGGTGCTCCGTGTTCATGCCAATTATACCAGCTTAGCTCCTATCCCCCCTCAGCCTTATCCTGGTATTGCTGGTGATGGTCAAGGATCATAAGGGCATCCTGAGGACTCAGACATCTTTACATCTGTCCTAGGTAAGTTTCTATAAATGTCTTACCCACTCCTTACTCCCCTCCCAAGCTTACCACTTCCAAGTGCACCTTCCCTAAAAAAGAGTCTTCGACAAACATCCTACCACTTGCAATGGGCACGCCCATCCCTCCTTGCCACTCCATTAGTCTCTTGAGCTACTAATCGAACCTGGATTGACTGGGCAGTAGTCATGGTAGAGTAAGCTTTGACCTTTACAAGGACCTCATGACTGTAACAATAACAAAAACGGACAAAATGGAGTAACGGTTTAGAAATCGTCTGTTTTTACATTGTTTATTTGTTCTTTCCACCAAACAAAACGAAGGTCTGATCAGAAGCTCTAAAATTCTTAATCCAGTCAATGTAGAATCTGAGTTGTCAGTGGGCATCCAGAGTATGGAGGATTCTCTCTCTCCCCCATTTTTTTTATTTTTTTGGTTCAGATAAGCACACAGGGAAAGAAATATGCTGATTTAAAATAAAACTGGTGACTACCTTAGGCATGAAAGATTAGTTCTTAAGGTTATCCTGTCCTTATGAAATGTAAGAAAGGGATGAATCACCATGTGTGTGTGCAACTCAGATACTTGCTTAGTCGAAGTCAGAGCAGTTAGTAAAACAGTTTTACAATGTCAACTTCAAATCAGATGAATAGGCTGATCCAAAAGGTGGGAGAGTGAGTTCTTCCAAGACAAAGTTGAGATCCCAAAGAGGACACACCTGTTTTTCCACATCCAGGAACTGCACAAGGGTTATGAAAGAAGAAATTACTATTCTGAGGTAATTAACCTTATCAGGCTTTGTAGGTGTAGGTGGTTGATTATCTGCTGAAGCACATGCAAAGCTGAAAGTGTCCTCCAGGGCACCAGTAACAGGAGGAATGACAAGTTATTGGGTATCCACTTGAAGGACTTCATGGTACCTCTTTTGTACGTCTGATATTTCTTCCCAATGGAAACGGTCCCTCATTCTAGTAATTGTGTCAGAAAAAATATCTCCTCTACAGCAGGATCTGAGTAAATTTTCTCCTCAGTCTCTGAATTCAAAGAAGCTTGACAGGCTACTTGTAAAACTTAGTCCAGGCCCAGTTCTTCTGTCACTCACAAGGAGCCACGATCTGAGAGAGACAGACCTTTTTCTTTTTAAATGAGAGGAACCCGGAGACGAAAACTGTAATGACTGGCAGGCTTTAAAAATTCCCTTAGCAAAAGCAAACAGCTTTTCTTTAGCTTCTTTGACAGAAGGGGTAGAAGGCAGAGAAATATGCTTAGTTTTTTGTCCTTCTTTTCTTGGTATTCCTAAAGATACAGGCTTGGAAGTAATAATGTCCATACCTCTATTACAAAGCACCCTACATCTTCCTTAACCAACAATGGAGATATTCTGTCTGGCCCTTCTGACAGAATAACATGGGGCTGTCCCTTCTCAGCTGTAGTCATACTCTCTGGTTTTCAAGAATGTGCTAACCTCCAAACTCTTCGAGACATCCTTCATAGCAGCATCAGAGAAGTAAGGAACATCCGATAGACTGTCCAAGGGCCACAGCAGAGTCATCCACTGTAGACCAGTGGAGACAAGTTGAAGGTGGAACTGCTTTATGAGGTTCTTCCACAGATTTTTTTTCTTCTGAGTCAGAAGGAAGATGTCCAAGGAAGTCAAGCCAGTATCCATTGACAAATGAGTAAGGGCCTTAGGGTGTTGATTTTCAAGGAAAATATTCAGGCCATTAAGCTAACTTCTATTTGCCTTACAGACGAGTGATAATCTGGTAGAAAGAGAAGTTATGTCCTTACCATAACGTTCCATGTGGAGTGTTCATCTCGCCTTTGTTCTTACACATAGGTTCGGAGCCGATCCTCTGCTCCGAGCCGGCCGCTTAGCAAAGCTCTGCATCGAGAAGAAGCTCGAGACCAACCTATCTCCCACAATTCCCTCTGCCCTTACCTCAGATCTAGTTTGCAAAACAATAACAGATCCCAACGGGAATGAAAACATACAAACATACATACCAAGGCGTAGCTGAAACCAGCAGTAACAGCAGAGAGAAATCAGAAGCGGGAGAACCAAACCAGACCTCTAAACTGGACGTTCTTCCTGACCTGAGGGTGGGAGGGTGGGAATGTAAGAACAAAGGCAAGATGAACACTCCATATGGAACGTTATGGTAAGGACATAACTTCTTTATGTGAGAGTGTTCAATCTCGCCATTTGTTCTTACACATGGGTAGCGTCCCTAGCTCCGTGACCCTGAGAGACTCACGGAAGAACGTTCCTGAGCACAGTGGAACCAAAGGTTGCCCTGTCCCTGGAAATCCTATCCACTTTGTAATGAGTGATGAACGTATGTGGTTTAGACCAAGTGGCGGCCGCACAAATAGTGTCTAATGGTAGGCGGGCCGCATGAGCCAGAGATGTAGAGACTGATCTAGTAGAATGTCCTTTCGGTTTGGTGGGTAAACTCTGCTCAGTAGCAGTATAAACAAAGGTAATACAATCAGATAGCCATTTGGAGAGAGTACGTCACTGCCATGCCCTTTCTGCTGTCCACAAAGGCTATAAAGAGTTGGTCTGTTTTTCTGTGATCCTTTGTTCTATCTAAATAGAATCTGAGTTGTCTATGAACATCCAACTTGTGTAACATATATTCCAGCTTATTGGAATGGTTCTTGAAAAATGTGGGAAGTTCAATGGATTGATTAATGTTGTTGACTGAACAAACCTTGGGAAGAAAGGATGGGTTGGTGCGTAGGGATACCCTATCCGGGTGAAAAATCAAATATGGGTGCTTAATGGAAAGAGCTTGAAGTTCTGACACCCGTCTGGCTGAAGTGATAGCTACTAGAAAGAGAGTTTTCCATGACAAGAGCTTTAAAGTGGCTTTCTGCAGAAATCTTGGTATCAGAGGTATAGGAGGGAAGGCATACAGGAGACCCGGGGGCCAATCGTGAATCAGAGCGTCCCTGGGGACTTCCCCTGGCGGGGGTAATAGGGCGAAGTAGCTTCTGCATTTAGCGTTCATTGGAGACGCAAACAGATCGCAGCAAGGCTGGCCCCACTTGCGGAATATCATGTCCGCTATTGTCTGTTTGAGGGACCACTCGTGAGGTAACAGGATGGCTCTGCTCAACCTGCCCGCTATGACGTTGGATAACCCCGGGATGTGCATTGCTATCAGAAAGCGACCCGTGGACTCTGCCCACTGCCAAATTCTCATGGCCTCTCTGCACAACTGGTAAGATTTGGTTCCCCCTTGCTTGTTTATGTACCAGACTACGGACATGTTGTCCGTTTGAACTGCAATGGTCCCTAGAGGTAGAAGGGGAGAAAAGTGTTGCAACGCTAGGAACACTGCCCTCATCTCCAGAACATTGATGTGCAGGTTGTACTCTAGATTGGTCCATTCGCCTTGGACTGTCTGTCCCTGAATGATGCCCCCCCACCCTATCAGGGAAGCGTCCGTGGTCACCGTAGCTGTTGGAGTAGGCAGCTCAAACGGCCGGCCGCCGGTGAGATTGCAATTCTGTAGCCACCAAGATAGGTGTGTCTTGCAGATGTTCGTGATGCGAATTTCGTGTGTCAGCGGTAACTGTTGGAATGACCATTGTGAGAACAGCAGCCATTGAAGAACTCTCATGTGCAGTCTTCCCAAAGGTATTGCAATGAGGGAAGCCTACATGAGTCCCAAAACTTTTAGAACCAGTTTGGCCGGGGATTTCTTGGACAACAGGAGTAGAGATATGTGATTCTGTAGAGAGGCTATTCTTTCTGGAGGAAGTCTTAGAATCAAGCAACGGGTATCCAAATCTGCTCCTACGAATGAGATATGCTGTGATGGCTGTAATGCAGATTTTTCGAAATTTATGGAAATTCCGAGTTGAACACAAAGCTCGAGTGTGTAATCCCTGGCCTGTATCAGTCGACGCTCGGTGGTGGCAATAAGGAGCCAGTCGTCCAGATACGGAAACACCTGGAATCCTAGGCGTCTCAAGTGAGATGCTACCACTGCCATGCATTTGGTGAAAACCCTGGGGGCTGAGGTTAGACCAAAGGGCAGGGCCCGAAACTGATAGTGACTGGCTCCCAGCCTGAAGCGCAAGTGATCCCTGGACGCTCTGGCCATTTTGATGTGGTAGTATGCGTCCTTGAGATCTATTGAGCACATCCAGTCGTCCTTCTGTAAGAATGGAAGGATCGATTGAAGCGTGACCATCCGGAACTTTTCTTTCTTGACGAAGGTATTGAGATTGCTTAGGTCCAGAATTGGCCTCCAGTCCCCTGTCTTTTTTGGAACTAAAAAGAACCTTGAGTAGGTTCCGAATCCTCTTTGGTCCGTCGGGACTGGTTGGATGACTCTTTTTTCTAGCAGCTTTGAAATTTCTATAGCTGCAGGTTCTCGCAGATGGGGCGGTACATCTGGGAATCTTTTCTGCGGTAACGGGGGAAATAGAAATGGGATTTTGTAACCTCTGGTAATAATGCTTTTTACCCATCTGTTTGAGGTAATTCTTTGCCAGGCCTGAGGGTATAAAGCTAAGCGACCCCCGACTGCCTCCAGAGCAGGACAGTCGGGCCTCCCTTAAGGAGTGCTGGAAAGGCTTCCCAGGGAGTGTATCCCTGTCACCTTGGTTTTGCGGACCCCCTCTGCCGCCAGGGCGACGTCTTCCACTTCTGCCCCCCCCCCTGCCTCTGGAGGGGGCATCACCCTGTGTGTTTGGGAAAGAACCCTGGGGTTTACGAAACCACATTTTCCCACCTCGTTGCCCTTTGGGGTACGGTCGGGATGGGGTGGAAAAACGGACTCCGATAGCAGACAGTCTTTCCCTCTTGCTCACACCGGGTAAGGGTCTCCTTTACTTTGGGGCCAAAGAGAGTGGCACCATCAAATGGGGCGTTAGTAAAGGAAGACTTGAAGGCTTTCGCAAAGGAGCATAAGCGCATCCAGGATTGTCTACGGAGAGCAATTGCTGAAGCCGCAGCCCTACTCGACCCTTCGGCTGCATACGAGACGAGCCTCATGGACGAGTTCACAATTGATGTAAGGGTATTGAGCTGTGCTGTAACCTTTTCCACGACAGCAACATCTGTAGTACCCTGGAGGGTATCTCCCAACTCTTTGACTAGATCCCTCTGTAAACGTGTGAAATGTGGCAAATAGTTCAGCGATCGCATGGAAAAAGTCGCTGAACTAAAAATGCGCTTCCCATACCTGTCCATAGTCCTAGAATCTCTGTTAGGCGGATGGACGGATGAGGAAGATTCAGACATCTCCTTTTTAGTGGCAGCTGCCACCACCATAGCGTCCACTGGAACTCCCTTTGTGAGGTATGCCTTGTCCTGAGGGGCCGTAATATATTTATTAAGCTTTCTAGGGACTGGCTCCACTGTGTCAGGTGTCTCCCATGCACTTCAAGCAATCAAATCCATCAACTCATCGAAGGGCGGAGTGACCCAGGAGGAGGAAGAAGGGCGAGCACCGAATGCCTTCAGCAAGACTGACTCATCCTCAGAAGGGGGTAGGGCTTGCCAATCACCTCTCTGTTTTAGGATCTCCAGGATGTCAGAAAAGGAGACATCCTCTGAGGGTGATTTTGGGGACCCTTCTGACTCCTCCAAGTCAGTGTCCGATGTTAAGGACTCTTGTGGAGAATCCAAGTGCCTCCTCTTACACAATCTTTTCCTTGGGACTACCTCGGGGGGGGGGCATCCGATGAAGCCTCCGAGGAAGAGGGGGCTCCCTCTGGGAGCGGCTGAGACACTGGTGCTCGATGCTTTTAAGTAGCCATGGGTGCAAAGAGGATAACGGGCCTTTATGGGAAGGAGAAGCCGTCTCTGCTGAAGTGGTTGTCTGAGTCGACAACACCTTCCTCATAAGGTCGAAGGCCCCCAGGCCCCGAGTCGAGGAATCCCCCGGTTCCGAAGAAGGCGGAGGGATCCCCGAGGCGGGGGCCGAGGGCATCGACCCCGAGGACGGAGCCGAAGTGATCCGTGCCGAGGCACCGAGAGGGAGAGTCGGAACCGAAACATCGGTTCGACTCTCGGTCCCGGAACCAAGGATAGATAGTCGGCTCCACGATTCCAGTAATGGATCCGTCATAGTCGAGGTGAACGGTGCCGACCGAGAGAAAGACGGCTCCGGCACCGAGGGCTCCACGATCATCAGATCAGCCTCTCCCGGCTCCAAAGGCTGAATAGGCCTCGGAGGAGGAACAGATGCAGATAAAGGAAGGCCTTCGAGTCTCGACACCAACTGGGAGGAGACTGAGATGAGTTTGGACAAGGCCGTATTCTCCATTAACTTCTGCACCACACGATCTACGTCGGAGTCAGAGAGGGGTCTGGAAGAACGAGTCGAAGGAATTGAAGACGGAGCCGACCTCAAAAGCACAGGAGGTGGAAGCTCTGTCACCGGTTCCAAGACTCGAGGGTCGGTGACAGACAGAAGTTCGACACTCGGCCCCGAAGTCTGTGGAACCGGTGAACGAACCTTAAACGAGGAGCTCTGAGCCGATGACATGGGCTCCGACGTCTTCGACTCCTTCGAGGATTTAGATGCCTGGTCTGATTTATCAAGACCTCTTGAAATGCAGGCTTCAAAAGGCCTCTATCCATAAGCTTCCTGCGCCTATCTGTCATGACCCTTCCACTGAAAGAATGCCAAATGGAACAGTCTTCTTGCAGATGGAGAGGGCCAAGACAGTAGACACAGGAGCTATGGTTATCTGTGACAGACATTTTCTGTCCACACTGGCACCTTTTGAACCCTGACTTTGCTTTTTCAGACATTTTTAAGGAAAAAAACAGTCAAATCAGGTAATTTTGTCAAAGCCAGTAAATTTATATATATATATATATATATATATATATATATATATATATATATATATATTTATATATGTATACTACACAGTCCTGAACAACTTGAAAGACAGTCACAGCCAAAAACACTAAGGATGTTACTAACAAGTTATATTAGTGTTTTACTCAAATCCTAACAAAGCCAACAGCAATCAAAAAAGCTATTATGATTCAGCCTAAATCCAGTAGAATTAGTGGGTGGAGTAGGCCCCGAGGGAAACCTAACTAAAACTCTATATACTATATATAGAAAGTTAAGAAACCCCCTGACTCACGCACACACTAATAAGGTCTCAATTTCAAAATACTAAAGAATTTTCTAAGAATCCTAGAAAAAAGGTATCTTATCTGCCAGTTGGTCTGAGCTCATCGAAAATGATCAGCTGCAGCGGCAAACTAGATCTGAGGTAAGGGCAGAGGGAATTGTGGGAGATAGGTTGGTCTCGAGCTTCTTCTCGATGCAGAGCTTTGCTAAGCGGCTGACTCGGAGCCGAGGATCGGCTCCGAACCCATGTGTAAGAACAAACGGCGAGATTGAACACTCTCACATCAAAGGCAACAGGCGGTGTGGGAATCTTTATAAGGTATTTCTGACACAAAAAATCACCTCCCTTTTCTCTTAGACATAGAAATTCTCACAAATATTTCTACAAAAAGGAAGGAAAGCCCCTTAGGTGGTACTTATCTGCCCTCCCCCCGAAAAAAAAAAAAAAGAAAAAAAAACAAGCTGACTGCTAAAACTCTGAAGATGCAGCAATACTTAGTCTGATTGAAATCTTCAATGGCAAGAAAGCTTTAAATTATTTATTACTGCTTGGTGTAACTCACTCTAAGCCTTTTAGTTTAAGCACTTGGGCTTCAGACCAGTTGTTTTACATTAAGAAGGTTTGTGCTCTGCACTGTAGTGGCAGGACAGGTAGCTTACATCCTTCTAAGTTGGAACTGCTGATTGAGGGCTCAGTGTTTGTTATTCTAAAAGTGTATTAATTCTGGTTTAAGCACTTGGGCTTCAGGCCAGTTATTTTACATTAAGAGCATTCGTGGTCTGCGCTCTTGTGGGAGGAGAGGCTGGACTCTGCCCTTCTGAGCTGGGAATTTCTGGTTAAAGGTTTATAGTGCCTGCATATTTGTATTGCTTCTTATTAAATTGGTACACCTTGTTTGCTGTAGCACAGACTAGATCCAGGCCTGCTGAATCTAGTTTTGTTTGTATAACTTGAGCACTAATCCAGGCATTCTTTAAAGTATTCAATTGTATTTATTACTGCTTGGTAGTAACTTGATTAAAGTGTAGCTATCATTCAAAGTCTTTTGGATTAAGCACTTGGGCTCAGACCAGTTGTTTTACATTAGGAAGGTTTGTGGCCTGCACTGTGGTGGCAGGACAGGTAGCTTACATCCTTCTAAGTTGGGAACTGCTGATTGAGGGCTCAGTGTCTGTTATTCTAAAAGTGTATTAGTTCTGGTTTAAGCACTTGGGCTTCAGGCCAGTTATTTTACATTAAGAAGGTTCGTGGTCTGCACTCTTGTGGGAGGAGAGGCTGGACTCTGCCCTTCTGAGCTGGGAATTTCTGGTTAGAGGCTTATAGTGCCTGCATATTTGAACTGTTTCTTACTAAATTGGTACACCTTGTTTGCTGTAGCATAGACTAGATCCAGGCCTGCTGAATCTAGCTTTGTTTGTATAACTTGAGCACTAATCCAGGCATTCTTTAAAGTATTCAATTGTATTTATTACTGCTTAGTAGTAACTTGATTAAAGTGTAGCTATCATTCTAAGTCTTTTGGATTAAGCACTTGGGCTCAGACCAGTTGTTTTACATTAGGAAGGTTTGTGGCATGCACTGTGGTGGCAGGACAGGTAGCTTACATCCTTCTACGGTGGGAACTGCTGATTGAGGGCTCAGTGTCTGTTATTCTAAAAGTGTATTAGTTCTGGTTTAAGCACTTGGGCTTCAGGCCGGTTATTTTACATTAAGAAGGTTCGTGGTCTGCACTCTTGTGGGAGGAAAGGCTGGACTCTGCCCTTCTTAGCTGGGAATTTCTGGTTAGAGGCTTATACTGCCTGCATATTTGAACTGTTTCTTACTAAATTGGTACACCTTGTTGCTGTAGCATAGACTAGATCCAGGCCTGCTGAATCTAGCTTTGTTTGTATGCTTGTTTGCTTATTTCCCTGAAACGCTAATTCCACCTATAACGTGGCTTTTCAGCGCTTCTGTGGATCCCTACTGCCATCTGCATTGCTTACTGTACTTATTTCCTTGTTTCACTTGAAAGAAAGTTACTGTTTGTCATTTTTGCATTTAAGTTACCTGTAACACATTGCATTTAAGTTACCTGGCACTTGCTCACTAAAGCAATTATATAAGTCAGCACTAAAAAATTAAAAGCACTACACCCTCACAAACTCCCCTTGAGTACCTTATTTCCCATTGGCCCTTTTTTTTCAATTATAAAGGAATTCCCAATACTATTCTAGCATGTCCAAAAGTCAGTTGTCAATCTTCTCTCCGGTCCAGCTGGTGAATCTGGGAATCTTGAGGCAATGTTACAACTGTCTCATGTACACAGACAACCCTCTCCTCCTCCCAACAAATTCCAACACATGTGAGAGATGCAACCATATAGCCAAACTGGAGGCTAACCTCTCTCAACTCAGTACTGGCGAAACCTGTCAGGAGGGGAAGGAAACCACACTCACTACAATTCCAGTCTCACATAGACCTACCACGACAGCAAACCAAACACATAAACACACAAAAACATACTCGGAGGCTTTAAATAAAAATCTGCCTAAGCAGCAGAGACCTCCAAAGCAGACACCCAAGCAACCGCTACCCCAAAACAAAACACATAGCTCAGAAAGCTAGTGTGCCGAACAGTCACAGCCCTTAAGGCTAAACAACAAATCTGATACACTTGTAATAGGTGACTCTATCGTCAGGCACACTGACGTCCCGCTCACCAGGCTGAACAAGGAGAAGGTCACGGTGAGCTGCCTGTCAGGCGCTAGGATCCGCCACATAACACAAGCACTCAGGTCACTCCAAGGCAAATACAAATATGACTCAGTCATTGTCCATGCTGGTGTGAATGACCTGAGACGTACCTCCCTGGACTACACGAAAAGAGACATAGAGGAACTCTCTGAGCATGTGGCCCAGGCCGGTATGACACTGACCTTGAGTAGCATCTTACCCTCACCAAGAATGATGCCACAATATGAAGATAAGATGATCAATTTCAACAATTGGCTTAAGTATTGGTGTCATTCAAAGGGGATCCAGTGCCTGTCAGCCTGGGATGACATGCTCGACAGGCCACGATGCTTCGCTAGGGACGGCTTGCACCTGTCACCCCTGGGCTTTCGGATATTGGCAAAGGCTCTTGCTACCCCCATAGTGCCTTTTTTAGGCAAGGCTCAAAAGACAAACCCACCTCCATAGGTATCACAAGGGATAAGAAACTAAGAGTAATGCTACTTAACGCCAGAAGTCTAAATTAGAAGTTATGTACTCACCATAACGTTCCATCTGAGTAGGTGTATTCATTTGTCTGCAACCTGTGGGTTATGGATCCGATATCGGATCCGAACCGGCATGGTTTTCCAGCTATGGATCCAAGCTCTCAGCTCCTCCCCTCACCCATAATGCCCTGCTCTACCCTCATGACCTCAGATCGAGTTTGCCAAAGCAACAATACCCTAAAAAGGGTAACAAAGAATATGCAGGAAACTGAAAGGCCAGGGGGATAGGAGGCGGGATGGTTGCAGACAAATGAATACACCTACTCAGATGGAGCGTTATGGTGAGTACATAACTTCTAAATCTGAAGTAGGATATTCATTTGTCTGCAACCTGTGGGACAGAGTCCCCAGCTACCTGAATCTTGGGCCATCATGGAAGGATATTCCGAGCACCGCTGAGCCAAAGGATGCTCTACCCCTAGATGCAAGATCCAACTTATAGTGGGAAATAAACGTATGAGATGAAGCCCACGTGGCTGCTGCACAAATATCATCTAGAGGAATCCTAGCCTTGAAGGCTGCCGAGGTAGATACTGACCGGGTTGAATGGGCATGAACACCCTCCGGTGCGGGCCTTCCTGAAGCTTGATAAGCCAATAAAATGCACTGTGAAATCCAGCGGACAGAGAAACTTTAGAGATTGGCTTGCCCAAATTGAATTTTGCAAAGGAAATAAACAGCTGGTCGGATTGCCTATGACCAGCTGTCCTGTTCAGATAAAATCTAAGTTGCCTGTGAACATCTAGTGAATGTAGCTTATATTCACCTTTGTTTTCATATTTAGGGAAGAAAACAGGGAGGTTAATGGATTGATTGATGTTTGCTTCAGAAGCGATTTTAGGAAGAAAAGACGGGTTGGTCCTGAGGGAGACATGGTCGGATGAAATACCAAGTAAGGAGGTTTAGCTGATAAAGCTTGAAGTTCAGAAACTCTCTTGGCTGATGTAATGGCTACCAAAAGGCTGTCTTGTAGGACAAGAATTTGAGATCCACCGTGGCCGCTGGCTCGAAAGGAGGAGCGGTCAAGGCCTGTAAGACCAAAGAAAGGTCCCAAGGAGGAACTGCTTGTTTTATAGGGGGCCTGAGGAGAAAAGTACCTTTAAGAAATATCTTACACAATTTGGCTGACATAAGAGGATTAGAGTCATGGCCAATGTGATAGTGAGAAATTGCAGCCAGTTGAACTTTGACTGTGGAACTGCTGGCACCATCGTTAAAGAGAGTGGTTAGAAAGTCAAGCACTAAAGGGAGAGGAACCGTGAAGGGATCCAGGCCTTGCCGCTCCGCCCACAGAGAAAGCTTCCATTTGCTTCGTAAACCTTTCTAGTGGATGGTTTATGAGCCGCCACCAAAATAGCCTTTACAGGTGAAGAAATACCGGAGTCCTTATCAAGAGTGGAACTGGAGCAGCCAAGCGGTCAGCTTCAGGTTGTCCAGGTTCGGAGGAGGAATGCAGGATGGATGGGATATCAGATCCAGGATGGGATCTAGAATCCAAGGAGGATTCACCGAGTGAGACCTTAGGAAGGGGAACCAGATCTGTCGAGGCCAGAATGGAGCAATGAGAATCATTCTGCAACCCACCGAGAGGCTTTCTGAAGAACTTGCAGCATCAGAGGCAAGGGTGGATAGGCATACAGAAGACCGGGTGGCCAAGCATGCACCAGAGCGTCTCTTGGGGTACCTCCGGGAGGAGGTATTAGAGCGAAAAAACTGTTGCACTTGGTGTTTGAGGGAGAAGCAAAAAGATCGCATGAAGGGGTTCCCCACCGTGCGAATATGCGTTCGCTACTTGACAATTGAGAGACCACTCGTAACGGGTCAGACTCCTGCCACTGAGCTTGTCCGCTAGGATGTTGCACCGACCCCGAATGTGCGTTGCTATTAGAACGCGATTGGTGGAGATTGCCCATTCCCAAACTCTCATGGCCTCTCGACAAAGAGGGTAAGACCTTGTTCCCCGTTGCTTGTTGATGTACCAGACAACAGACATGTTGTCCGATTGAATCGCAATTGTTCCCAAGGGAAGAAAGTCCTGAAGTGCTAGCAACGCTAAGAGCACTGCTCTCATCTCTAGAACATTGATATGCAGTAAGGTCTCTGAATCGCTCCACGTGCCTTGGACTGTCCGGCCTCAAGTGCCCCCACCCGAGGCGGAGGCGTCCGTGGTCACCGTGGCGAGAGGAGAAGCACAAATGGGCGGCCTTTGAGGAGATCCGGAGAGTGGAGCCACCACAAGAGGGACCGCTTGCAAGCCTTGCTGATCGCTATGGGATGATGCATGGGGAGAGCAAGGTATGACCACTGTACTAACAGCGTCCACTGTAGAATGCATATTGCGCCTGGCAAGAGGTACAAGTCCTCTAGCCCAAGCCATCGACCGTAGGCCCCTCAGGACCAACTCCGCTGGAACTGTACTTGAATGGAGAATGGCCCGCACCTGGAGCTGCAGATTTAGAACTCTGTCCGCAGTGAGGAAGGCTCGTAAACTCCTTGTGTCTAGCCTGGCCCCTATAAAATCTAAGAGCTGTGTGGGCCAGGTTGGAGTTTTTAGAATTTATTGTGATGCTCACAAAGGGAGCAAGATGGAGAAAGGAGACTCGCGCCAATAGAAGGAGATGCCTTGTTGGGGCGGTAAGAAGCCAGTCGTCCAGGTAGGGAAAGACCTGCACCCCTGAAGCCTCAGGTGGGCCGCTACCACTGCTAGTACTTTGGTGAACACCCTGGGGGCTGTGGTGAGACCAAAGGGAAGGACCCGAACTGGTAGTGACTGGCTCCCAGCCGAAGCGGAGAAACCTCCTGGAGCCTGTCCATCAGGATGTGGTAGTAGCGTCCTTGAGATCTATCCAGCACATCCAGTGATTTTCTCCCAGAAGGGGAGAATAGATTGCAGAGTGACCATTGAATTTTTCTTTGGGGACTGCCAGATTCAAGAGAGAGAGGTCTAGGATTGGTCTTAGTTCCCCGTCTTTTGGCACTAAAAGAATCTGGAGTAGAACCCTGATCCGATCTGGTCTGGGGAACGGGCTGGATGGCTCTTTTCTTTAGCAGATGGCCAATTCTGCCAAAGCGCCTCCCGTTGACTGGGTGGGGCGTCTGGGAGGGACTTCAACTTTGGAAGGTGAAGGAAAGGAATGCGATATCCCTGGATATGATTTGGAGAACCCAGCGGTCCGATGTTATGGACTCCCATGCCGCTAGGTGCCCAACGTCCCCGACTGCCTCCAGAGTAGAGCAGTCGGGCAACCTCAGGGTTGCTGCGCGGCCGTTCAGAGAAAGGTTCCCTGGACCCGAAGTTTCTGGGAGCCCCTCTGCCTCTAGGGCGGCGTCCTCCCTGTCCTCCTCTGCCACGGAAGGACTGGTTGTCCGGAGCACGCTGGGACTGCTGCGACTTCGAACCACATCTTCTTCTGACCCTTTTGGTTCCTAGAATAGGGCCTCTGGGGTGCAGAGAAGCGGATTCCGACGGCAGACAGCGTCTTCCCGTCCTTCGCGCTCTGGGTCAACGTCTGGGGAAGGGTCTTGCCGAACAGGGCAGAACCATCAAAGGGGCGTTCGCAACGATGCCTTGAAGGGCTCAGAAAAATCGCAGTGACGGAGCCAGGCCTGGCGTCTAGTGACCAGTCCTGTCCCGCAGCTCTAGCGCCGCCCTCCGTTGCATGGGAGAGTAGCCGGATAGAAGTATTTGTAACTGACCTAAGAGTGGCCATACGGGTGGAGTGCAGAACTCTGTCCTCCTCGAAATGGACTCAGGGGATGCAGCGTATTCCTTAATAAGATCTCGCTGCATCCGAATAACATGTGCCAAATAGTTCAGCGCCCTTACTGAGAAGGTCGCGAACTGAACATCCGCTTCCCCAAGCGGTCCATCATCCGAGACTCCTTGCTCGGTGGGTGGACTGAGGGACTCTCCTGAGCCAGTTCCCTCTTTGTGGGCGCCGCTGTCAACATGGCATCTAGCGGAGGCCCTTACTCCAATGGGTCCGGTCGGATGGCGCACTAAGGATCCTATCCGGTCTTTTGGGAATTCGCTCCACGGTGTCCGGTTGCTTCCACGCCCTGCTGGTAATAAGGTCCACCAGGGGTCGGCAGGGGACACCCAAGAGGTAGACGGGCCCGCTTCAAATGCCTCCAAGAACACGGACGCGTGCGAGGTAGACTTGGCGGCAGACCACCCCTTATACGGAGCATTTCCATGATGTCTCCAAAGGAGACATCCTCGGGGTGACCGTGGGGAGCCTTCCCTTCCTCCAAGTCCGTGTCTTCTGTGAGAGACTCGGGAGTCAATGTGCCTCCTTTTGCGTATGCTTGCGAGGACCTCCTCTGGGGGCTGTCAGAGGAGTCCTCGCAAGCAGCAATTTGCTCCATAGGAGCAACTTGGGGCACAGAAACGGGCTGTCCCAGGGCCGGATGGTGGAAGCCTGGCCCAGTGCAGAGGGAGCGGGACGGAGAAACAAGTGCCGGGGTCCGGAGACCCTCAACAGAGCCCTCTCCACTACATCAAAAGCCGAAGGAGCCGACCTCGACCAAAGGATCCGACAATCGGCACCCCCTCGGATCCGAAGAGTGGATCGGAGCTGGCGCCGAAGCACTCGGATCCGAAGGACAGTGCGCTGGCGACACAGGCGGCGCCGAAGGAGCACTGATCCCCGGATCCGGCTCGGATCCAGGCTCCGAGGTCGGATCCGGCACTCGAGGGCAGGGTCGGGTCCAGTACCAAGTACTATCGGCTCCGACCCACCCGGCTCAAGCTGCTCGGCTCCAGCTGCTCGAACCCGGATAGCGGGTCGGAGAAGGAGCAATAGGCTTAAAAGGGTGTTGAGCTCCCGAGGGGGCAAACACTCCCATCTGCATCTGGGCCTGGATGAACCTTCTCATCATCCGGTCCAGATCAGCATCAGAAAGGCTATGGGTAGATCTCGAAGAGGCTATCGAGGTAGGCCTGGAGTGCCTCCTCGATAGCCTCGACGGAGATCGGGTCTCCTCCTCCTCAGGACCCGGTGAAAAGCACACAGGGGACCGGAGCCGAAGGAGGAGACGAACCGACAACGGAGCCGGGGAGAAGCCCACTTGGCTGGCGGGCCGAAACAGAGGTCTCGCCCGCCGCTGTGCTTCTCCCTCCGTCCTTTAGTAGCATCCCTCTCCTCTCCAGGCGGGAGGTTGAGTCCCAGGAGCAGGAGGGTTGCCACAGGGGAACAACTGTAGCCACAGTAGTCCCGAAGGAGCGGAGGCGGAGCAGTCTGGCGGTAAAAGACCCGCCAAGACCAGCTTGGACCTCCGCTCCCTCAGTGCCCTGGGGTTGAACCCTGCACAAATGGAACAACCAGATGTGAGGTGTTCAACCCGAGACACTAACACACCGAGTGTGGCCATCAGCGGTGAGAGCTTATGGCCACACTCGGAGCATTTCGAAAAAACAGATTTAGGCTGGTCAGCCATAATCTATAAATCACTAAAAGCTACTGAAAGTAACTTAAAACAAAAAGACACACAGGCCTACACACACACTTCTACGCAACAGCGAGGGAGGGAATAAAATTACTTAATTTAACTCAAAAGAAACTCAAAATACACTTTTAAGAAAGGGAAACCTAAACTTTCACACAGAATCACTCAAAAAAATCAAAAATTCTCTGATTTTAACAAGTAACAAAATCCACTTAGCTGAGAGCTATGTACCCAAATCCAGTCACCAGCGCGGCAAACGAGATCTGAGGTCATGAGGGTAGAGCAGGGCATTATGGGTGAGGGGAGGAGCTGAGAGCTTGGATCCATAGCTGGAAAACCATGCCGGTTCGGATCCGATATCGGATCCATAACCCACAGGTTGCAGACAAATGAATATCCTACTTCAGATCCTCAAGATGCATGCACTCGAAACTCTCCTTAGCATGGAGAACATCGATATCTGTGCAGTGACAGAAACCTGGTTCAAGGCTCCCGAGAGCACCCCAGCACTACCAGGTTATACCTCATACCATGCTTTTCGGCCCCAAAACTTGGACCGAACCAGAAAAGGAGGGAGTATCAATATTGTCAAAGATACCCACACCTCCAGGTTGGTGGCACAGCGAAGCATCAGAGACTATCCATGTGCAACTAACAGTGGGTAAAACTGCCTTCCAGTTTATAGCCTGCTACAGACCACCCTCCCAAACCCAGGAACCCCACTCGGCCTTCCTGAGAACACTGGAAAATATGAAGGTCTCTCCAAACACCATTATATTGGGCGACTTCAACTACCCAAACATAGACTGGGAGCATTACTCTAGCTCCAACACCCTAGCTCAAAGGTTCCTAGAATTTATAAACTCAAATGCTATGGAACAACTTGTTACCACTCCCACAAGAGGGGAAAACATACTGGACCTGATCATCACCACCAACATGGGGACTCTATGCTCCAGACCAGAAGTGTATCCCTCACTTGTAAGATCAGACCATAAACTAATCTCACTGGATATTCACATCCCCACCCCACCCCATGCCCAGAAAACCACAGTGAAAAACTTCTCTAAAGCAAATTTCACACTCCTCAAAACCGAGGTGGAATCCTTCAAAGCCCCTGGGCCTGTGGAAAATACGGCCCAGACCACAGAATCCTTTATAAACGCATTCTATGAACACCTTCAGGAATGCATGGATCATGCAATCCCAAATAAAACCAAGACCCAATCCTCCAAAGGCAGACGTCCTGTCTGGTGGACCCCAGCCATAAATAAACTATACAATAGAAGGAGGAAGCTACTACATGATAGAGCAAAATCCCAAAAAGGGAAGGCATCTCTGATCAGTGTTAGCAAAAAACTATGGGCACTCATAAAATCGTCTAAGGCCAGCTTCCAGAGAAAAATTGCAAAGGACACTAAGGATAATCACAAGGCTTTCTTTAGTTATGTTAGGAACCTGGGTGGGAATTCCCAGATATGCTCAGAATTAGTCTAAAATGACAAAAAATACACCAAACCCACAGACATTGCCAACATCCTAGCTGACATGTTCAGCGCAAACCCCCCCCCCACCAAAAGGCAAATATCTATCCCAGCAGAGTGCTGCCCCCGACATCTCAGATGCTCAGTTAAGAGCCGCCCTCTCCAAAGCAAAAACACAGCATCAATGGGACCAGACGATGTCCCGGGCTGCGTCCTACATGAACTCCAAGAAGAGCTAAACCCAAACATAAAACTACTGTTCAATCTCAGCCTTACCACAGGATATATACCCAAAGAGTGGCGTACAGCAACAGTGGTCCCTCTCCACAAAGGTGGTGCCTCAACGGATCCTGGAAACTATCGCCCCATAAGCCTGACTAGCTTGGTCTGCAAAGCTATGGAAAGGATCATCATGGACCTCATAAAAAAAGATATTGGGGACCTACAGACACTGGATCCTACCGAGTTCGGCTTTGTTAAGGGCAGATCCTGCCTCTTAAACCTGGTCGATTTCTTTGAAACAGTCACCAAGACCATTGACTAGAGGAAGGTGGTCCACACAGCCTACCTGGACCTCAAAAAGCCTTGAAACAATACCCCACTCGGGCATTATAGATAAGCTCACCAGCTTAAATATAAACCCCTATGTCACTAGATGGGTTGCAAACTGGCTCAAGGACAAAACCCACATGGTTAGAATTGCTGGAGCCATGTCAGACTCCAAACCAGTTACAAGTGGCATCCCACAAGGCTCAGTCCTGGGACCTCTCCTGTTCGGTATATATTTCTCGGAGGTACAGGCCAACACGGAAGGACTGTGGCTGACCAAGTTCGCAGATGACTGCAAACTGGGCGCTATAATCGACTCTCCAGCCGACACAAGCATCCTCCAAAAAGGCCTCATAGAAACAGACAACTGGTGCCAGAGCCATGGCCTCAAGCTAAACGCCGAAAAGTGTATAGTCATCCCCTTTGGCAAAAACAAAGTGCCCACAAATTACCACATAGGTGGTAATCCATTAAGTACAGAAGAAGTAATTAGGGACCTGGGGACCCAAGTTGATAGCAATCTCTCATTTGACAACCACATGGCCAAAGTGGTTAGAAAAACATTTTATATAGCCCACCTAATCATGAAGGGATTCACATCTAGATCAGGGGAGGTCATTGTGCCTCTTCACTCATCCCTCATCAGGCCCATAATTGAGTACAATGCCCCTTTTGGGATGTACCTTACCAGACACCTTCAGCAACTGGAAAGACCCCAAACGTAGCTCACCAAGAGGATCAAAGGGCTCAAAAAGATGCCATATGCTGCCCGGTTAAAGAAACTCCAGCTCTACTCAGTGGCATACCGCCTGCTCAGAGGCGATCTTTGCCTGACATATAAAGCCATGTCCAACCCGGAATTAATGGACATGCTGCACCTCAGAAAATCCAAATCCCATCGAGCTATGTACTCGAGAGACTTGAACCTCAGCACTGAAATAAATAGGACATGCTGGAGGGACAGATTTATAACCCAGAGGCTCCCTTCACTCTGGAATAAAATCCCAGTCCAGGTTAGGCAGAGTCCCTCATTGACTCTCTACAAGAGGAATCTTGATGAGTGGATAGGGGATCGTAGGTTTACCCCGGGTATCACTTCTGTGTCACTGTTAGACAGAGGCACAGTATACTAACCTCGAAAAAGGGCACAGCAAAATTAATTTAAAATGGGTGGTGAAAGCCAAACACACTCTGGCTAGGCTTATAAATGCCCTAGGGCAAATAGCCTAGTATGAACCTATGAACCTATAAGTCTGTTTTTATACAAGCATGTCCTGATGCTTCTTTGGACATATTGTGCGCATGGAAAGCATCCAAAAACATTTGTATACTAGCAGGACATACAGTCCTTGGCAGGGTATATATATGCTACTGTAAAAGTAATTTTGCCCATAGTAGTTTCTGTTGACTACTTTCTGAAATCATTTTTTCAATTTAATATTAACTATTGCTTTATTTTAGTGTGCTCTTTTATTGTAAATTATTTTGATTTTTTCCACTTGATGTGTGTGCACATTCTGGGCTGAGACTAAAATTGCTCCAATGGGATCAGTGCTCTGTCTCAGGTAGCAAACTGACTAAATAAATAAATCAATCAATAAAATCAATCAATCTAATGATAAACATCAATCAATCTCTCAAACCATCTGGTAAATATGACACTGCACACAGAGAATACAAACTTTACAGATGCACACAAAACTAACACTCAACTATCTACCACACTGCAACAGCAGTTATCTTTAATCTAGAACTGGTTTGCACTTAACAAATTATCAATATAACTAAATCAATAGTCATGGCTTCTGGTTAAGCTGAAACGCTGATCAATATCACTATCCCCACTGGAAATGTAATCATAGCTTTGTACTGCATCATTTCACTCCATAAATTAATGGTGCTCATTTCCAGTGTTTTGCCTCTACTATGTCAACCTGGTAAAAGTTGTGTTTAAATGTATGTACATTTCCTTTTATACGCTATTCATGTTTTAAATTATTGTTAAACTATGTAAAATTGTAAGCAGACTACTCCACAGTTTCAATTCAAAACTAATGCAAATTGTTAAGTATAGTGGCAGTCTTATGCATTGTATTGCCCTATGGCTCAGGTAGTGGCCGAAAAGGTTAATGAATCAACACTCCATCATGGTTAAAAATTCTAAACAAAATAAATAAATACAATTAAACTTTTTTTCTTAAAATACAGTCTCTGGGATGGTCACTACTAAAGAAATCAAGGTAAGAAAAGTAATAAAAAAGAAGGACTAACACTGACAAAAGTATGAAATCACAAAATACTCAATGCAAGCCAGCAGATGGACAGAAATCACAGTTCTGTGAATATAAAATGGCATCATGTAGATGTAAGCCTTCATTGTAAAACTAAATCACACATCAAAGCACAGTAGTCTCCTATCAGGTCAAATTGAGTCATAACCAATTTAAAAATATTACTAACCACCAGAGATGTAGCTGGTTCAACTAGTTCCTTGTGTCAGTCCCACGATCAACCATAAAGTGCCACACCCCTTCAGCTCATCAACTGAAAAGCAAAAAAAAAAACATACTCCCTCTCTCCTGCCCCCAAGAGGAACAGGAAAAAATAAGTTTGCTTGGCTCTTTACACTAGCACACAACGAGGTGGCCAGATAAACACCTCCTTCCACCCTACCTAGCTCTTCACTGGTAGAGCACAACAAAAAGGGCCACTCCTTGTATTGGCACACCAACTAGATGGCCAAACAGATACACTCATCCACCCAACTGCCCCACCTCTTCAATGGAAGAGCAAAAAAAAAAAAATCAGCAATCGGGAAATGCAGAAGTCAATCAGGTCCTATATCTCTGCACACTACCTTCAACTCTCTTCAAAAAAAGGAAAACAAATCTTTTTCACTTTTAAACTAGTTACTGCATTTTATACCCTGCACAGAGCACTACAGTGCTCATGTTTTACCTAGAAAAAAAATCTTAAATAGCTGTTTTCCGAAAAGAGAACTGACAGCACTTTCTCCTCATTACGGAGATAATTAGATCCAGAAAGCTGGAAAACTTTTATTGCATCAAAAAATTCTAAACACACTCAAATTACTTCAAAAAAAGAAAAAGTGAATTTCTAAATAACCATTACACTGGCACAGCAAAAAGTACTATCACACTTTCAGTTTTGGGTGAAAACCTATTGTAAATAGATTTTTAGTGAAAAGATAAATATATACTTTTCTACTATCAATCAAAGAAAAAGATTTTCGCTATATGTCTAAATGCTACCATTGTAGCTGTAATGTTATTTCTGTTTGCTGCAACCTTGGACTCCAGGTTGTGCCTGAAAAGGATGACTGGCCAGCCTATCACTTATTAAACAACAAATTAAAAAAAACACAATGTAATTAATGATCTACAAGGCAAATGAAAGCCTTTCATTCCTCAGCACAACGCTGCCAAACAGCTACTACAGCTTCTTCCCAAAGTCGTTCAAATAACAGTAGATTAAAGGATATGTTGAAGGATAATTGTGAAATCACCCTCAGAAGGCATGACAAATATACTATCCTTGTAAAACACAGCACACAGATCCCTACACACAATGTTCTTAAACTTAAACAGCCTACTTGTAGTGGTGATGATCCTCCAACACTGCATTTTCCAAGAAACAAACTTCAACCAAGCTAGCAGGCTAAAATGTCAAGATTAGCAAGTTTATAAACCATGAAGTTCAGTTCCCATGAATGGGGAACAGTTTCTTCAAGGGAAGATGGAGGTGGTGATATGCTACTTTAAGAAACTGCTTAAAGACCACCTGCTGGGCCACAAACCTGTCCCATCACAAGGTCAAGCTGAATGGATACAGCTAATTCATGAACCTTGACCATGGAATAAATGTAGCTGAAATCACAAAGTTGTCTGACATATGTCTCTTAAGTATCACTATTATAGGACAGTCTACTGAAATCCATGCAGGTAATCTATTTTTAGTTTTCAACATTTTTTTTTTTTTTTTTTTTTTTTTTTTTACTTTAATCTTACATACTAAGATTCCTTTGTTCAAATTATCAAATATCTCTGCACAGGCTTAGACACCTTCACAAACATTGTTAAAACCACCAATAAACTGACCAACCAGAAAGGTACGAGTACCAAGCTGGACAAACTGAGAATCCTTTGCACCTTGGAACATTAGCTTGCTAGCATTCTCAACAGAATCTGAGATCCTGTATAGCAAAGTTGGCAGGATTTTTACATTAGAAGACAGCCCCTAAAGTTGGGTTTGCAGACATCTTACGAATCCAAAACTTCTTAAAGTAGAAAACAAGAGTTTAATGTATCCACAGAATGTTACAGCCTGAACACCAATCTCAGTCACAAAGGAATAATGAGAATATTACTTCTTCATTTATTGACATTTGTTTACTGAAAAAGTAACAGACATACGAGTTGTACACGGTCAGTAAAGTAGCTGTAATTGGTAGGCAGAGGCATTCTGTGGATGAAACTGACTGAGCCCTCATCATCATCTTCTTTCGGCTGTTCCCGTTAGGGGTCGCCACAGCAAATCACCTGTTTCCATTTTTTCCTGTCCTCTGCATCTTGCTCTGTCACACCAACCACCTGCATGTCCTCTCTCACCACATCCATAAACCTTATCTTAGGCCTTCCTCTTTTCCTGTTACCTGGTAGCTTCATCCTTAGCATCTTTTTCCCAATATACTCAGCATCCCTCCTCAGCACATGTCCAAACCAACGTAATCGTGCCTCTCTGGCTTTGTCTCCAAACCTTCCAACCTGGGCTGACCCTCTAATATACTTATTCCTAATCCTGTCCACCCTCGTCACACCCAGTGCAAATCTTAACATCTTTAATTCTACCACATCCAGCTCAAACTCCTGCCTTTTTGTCAATGCCACTGTCTCCAACCCATATAACATAGCTGGTCTCACTACCCTCTTGTAGACCTTCCCTTTCACTCTTACAGGTACTCTTCTGTCACAAATCACTCCTGACACTCTTCTCCACCCACTCCATCCCGCCTGTACTCTCTCTTCTTCACCTCTCTTCCACACTCACAGTTACTCTGAACTATTGACCCCAAGTATTTAAGCTCATCCACCTTCGCCACCTCTACTCCTTGCATCCTCACCATTCCTCTATCCTCCCTTTCATTCACACACATATATTCTGTCTTATTCCTGCTGACCTTCATTCCTCTTCTCTCTAGAGCATATCTCCATCTCTCCAGGGTCTCCTCCACCTGTTCTCTACTCTCACTACAGATCACAATGTCATCTGCAAACACCATAGTCCACGGGGACTCTTATCTGATCTCGTCTGTCAACCTGTCCATCACCACTGCAAATAAGAAAGGGCTCAGAGCTGATCCTTGATGTAACCCCACCTCCACCTTAAATGCATCCGTCACTCCCACCGCAGACCTCACCACTGTCACACTACCCTCGTACATATCCTGTACCACTCTTACATACTTCTCTGTCTTCCTGACTTCCTCATACAATACCACAACTCCTCTCTAGGCACCCTGTCATATGCTTTCTCTACATCTACAAAAACACAATGCAACTCCTTCTGACATTCTCTGTACTTTTCCATCAACACTCTCAGAGCAAACATCGCATCTGTAGTGCTCTTTCCCGGCATGAAACCATACTGCTGATCAGTAATCATCACGTCCCTTCTTAAGCTTGCTTTCAATACTCTTTCCCACAACTTCATGCTGTGACTGATCAATTTAATCCCTCTGTAATTAGTACAGCTCTGCACATCACCCTTATTCTTAAAAATTAGTACCAAAAACACTTTTTCTCCATTCCTCTGACTGAGCCCTGCTCTCATTTAATCACAGATTAACAGTCACTGATATGGCTTGGTAGGGCTGGTACATGTCTGACTGAAACAAGTTGCAATGACTAAACCAGGAACACAACATTGAGGAAAACTGGCTTCAACAGCATTACAACAAATAGCGAACATGTCATCTTTTAGCATGATGATCTCATACTACCTTAATCACTGCATAAGAAAAGCTGATTGTCTTGAACTGAAATATATCAAGAATCTTAATCTTACATATTTGCCAGCCAAGTGCAATCTTCTGACATTGCCAGCCTAAATGCAATTCCACGTCCTTTATTTACCTTCATTTTCAGGAGTGCTTCATATATTCTCTATAATACAAGAACACAAAACTGCTTTGTTACAATCACTCTACTGCAACTTAACGTCAGTCCCTGTGATTCATTAATTTCGACATGAAAGGTGTAGTAAACCTGAACTGGTAAGGTAACTTTTTTTTCTGGTTACTTAGCTGCCCTGTCAGGATCACTTTTGTTTTTTCTGTAACTAGCTCTAAACCATTTTTACTATGATGATTACATGACCAGACCAAAGTCTGAGCTCAACAGTGGCACTGGTTTGGCTCCATCTTACTCTTCTGATGCATGCCTCTCACAGAGATGGGGTGACCTTGAATAGTGAATAATTAAGGAGCACAAGAAGACTGGCTCTTTTTGTTCAGTTTCTTACATTGTTACTGTGTGAAACTAACTTATGTGACAGCAGAGTTCATGAACATTTGAGTAAGAACTTCACACAGTCAGGGCCAACCAGTATTGTATTTAGAAATATAAGACCGTGACATTATACTGCAGCCTACTCAACCTTATCTGTCTGAAGTGAACACTATTTCTTAAAGTTCCTCTGGCATGTATTCTGAACAGGAAAACTATTGCTGGAGGACTATTTAACATAAGCGATAGTGTATGACCACTTCTATCAAACTGTAAGCAGGATCAAAAACTGAAACCTGCTGTAATATAGCTCCATTCCATTCCAGTTATGCCTGCCCATTAAGTCACCGGCTGCAGCCCAACTCCTTGCTAGGATGTCACTAGCAACTAGATATGACAAGCTCTATAAAGGAAAATCAAGACTTTAAAAAAGTTTTTCACATGTTTTTGAAAAGGCTGACAGGAGTCATCTACATTAACTATGAAAAGAGCATACACTGGAGTTTATGTTCTCTGCTACATTGTCAGCTGTGCATCTCTGGACAGCCTGATGGTGAATCTATTTTTTCCTTAGAGGTTACAGCATAAGTCTACCCCCTATTCTCCTTTTCACGGTACAGAATACCAGCAGATGGAGGAAAAATACTCTACTTAGTCAGCTTTAATGGCGTGATTAGACCAAACTAGCTGCCACTTCTCTATCACCAGATATCACACTGTTTAAATGTTTCACTTGTTATAGCTTCTACTGCATTCTTCCTGTCCTCTAGTAAAGAGATCATGTTTTCTTAATTATTTCTTTATGTGGCATTCTCTCTTGTCACATTCATTGTCTTGGAAACCTTCAGTATGACACAGGGTACACTATTTAAATGATAATGAGCTAACTACTAAGGTTGTATGTCATTTGGTACCTTTTGTCTAGTTCATACTGAGTGAAGACCACATGAAGATTAGAACAATCCTCTGCATCTCCTCCCTTTTACATGCCATCAAGACACCATATTGTGTCAGATGTGAATGTGTAAAAGTGAAAAAAATAGTATCATGTGTAGTTAGAAAAATGGTCCAGCTGCACACCAAAAATTCTCTATATGCACTGAAAATTATAAAAAAACTGGAACTCTGCACTCAGAAATTTGATTATTCTTGCACGAGCAAATTACCAAAGAAGCCTGAAAGATGCTGTGTGCTACATCCATCCATGTCACTGGGGAAAAAACCTTAACGGAATTTAACTCTATTACTTCTGATGAGATAAGACAAAAGAGCAGCCAACACTTGAGATCGTAAGTAATTAGTATAAATTCAAAGGAATCTCCTATTTCTTTACCATCTGTTCTTTACAAAGGCACGAGGAACAAAAGGGACTACAGATACTTATATTAACTGAGCTAATAAATAGCACCAAAGCCTTTGGATCCGAATTTGGTGAGTTATGCAAGTCATTAATAAACAGAGAATAAACTGTGCCGTTAAACAATTAAACAACAGATCTGAGCTTATGAAAACTTGCAGATGTTTCCAAAGCAAATGAAATTATGAGTACACAGTCAAAAAGCAACTGAGGAAATGGAAATAAATTTAAAATAAAAGACTCTAAATGAAATGACAGAATGTGTTACAATACTAACAGATATGGCAACAATAGAGATACTTAAGGAGAGCAACAAAAATCAACCATGGAGATTAAAGATATGCACATGGAACTGAAATGAAAGCCTCATATACTAGGTGTTACAAAGTTTGAGAGGAAGCACTGTAACGTGTTTAATCAATCATACAGATCTGCGCCGGAGAAGGAAAATTTTCTAATATGTGCAAAGGGAAAAAAGAAGGCATGTTTTACCATAACATTCCATCTGTGTTGTCCCTCTTCATTTTCATTAACTTGTGGGTCTTGGTTCTGACCCTCAGAACCGACCAGCCACTCACCTAGCTTGAGATTCCAGACTTGAGCTCCTCTCCTCTACACATAATGCCCCACTCACCCACACTACCTCAGACTGAGTTTTCCCAAAGTATAGAAACCAACATTTTTATCCTATACAAAGACCAATCATCCAAAACCACTCAGAGCAAGGATCAGGAGCTCAACCTGAAGGGAAAAAAAAGTTATGTTCTTACCATAATGTTCTAAAAAAGTTATGTTCTTACCATAATGTTCTATCAGAGTTGTTGCTTTATTTGTCTTCAACCTGTGGGTCTCGGATCCGTCCTTGGATCCAACTTGGCAATATACTCCATCCTTGGAGCTGAAAACTGAGCTCCTCCTCCTCCTCTACCCATCATGCCCACTCTCCCTTCACCCCTTAGATTGGGTTTGCTGCTGATAATAAAAACCACCATTACCTGAACACAACTAAGCATCAGCCACACCACACACAAAATACATCAGGGGCTTGGATGACATAGACCTAGTAGTGGGAGAGACCTGAGTGTACTTCTGCCAGATCCTCCCAGGATCTGAAGAAAGGGGAAGGGGAGGAGGTTGAAGACAAATGAAGCAACAACTCAGATAGAATGTTATGGTAGGTTCATAACTTTTTTATCTGAAGTTGTTTTCTTCATTTGGTCTTCAACCTGTGGGACACAGTCCCCAACTACATAAACCTTGGGAGGCCCTCATAGGATATTCCGGAACACGGCAGAGCCAAAGGAGGCCCTACTCCTGGAACAGACATCCAATTTGTAATGGGATATGAAGGTGTGAGAGGAAGACCAAGTAGCTGCTGAGCAACTGTCATCGATAGGCACTCTGGACCAAAAGGTTGCACAGGTAGACACAGACCTAGTGGAATGGACCTAGATCTGATTTGGTAGAAGAATTCCTTTATTAGAAAACGCCAATGCAATAAACATTGAGATCCAATTAGCTACAGTCACTTTAGTGACTGGTCTTCCTAATTTGGAACTAGCAAATGAGACAAAAAGTTGGTCTGATTTTCTCAAGTTTTTTGTCCTATCCAAGTAAAAACTTAACTATCTGTGAACATCAAGCAGATGAAGCTTGCATTCTCCTTTGTTTTGGAAACTGGGGAAGAAGACTGGGAGATTAATCACTTGGTTGATGTTGACCTCTGAAGCAACCTTGGGCATAAAGGAAGGATTAGGGTGAAGAGTTACTAGGTCCTTGTGGAAAACAAGATAAGAGGGTTTTAATGGATAAGGCATGAATTTCCACAACTCTCTTAGCAGAGGTGATAACCACTAAGAAGGCAGTCTTCCAAAACAAAAATTGCAAAACAGCTGTGGCAGTTGGTTCAAAGGGAACAGATACCAGAGCTTGGAACATCAAAGTGAGGTCCCAAGGGGGTATAGGATCCTTGACCAGAGACCGAAGTAGAAAGGTGCCCTTCAAAAATTAGAGATGGCTGCCAATTGTACCTTGTCTGTGAAGAAGCTAGCTCCACTGTTAAAGACGTGAGCCAAAAAAATCTAGAATAGCTGGGACAGGAGCCATGAAAGGGTCTAACTGATGCTGACATGCCCAAATAGAAAACCTCTTCCATTTGCTGGACAGAATTTCCTGATAGAGGCCTTATGAGCTATAATCAACATTTTCGGAACAGGAGAGGATAGTCCAGAAGGTCTAGCCATCAATGGAAGTGGAGTAGCGAACTAGTTAGCTTCAGACTGAGAACATCTGGATGTTGATTGCCTGAAGGGTGGGAAAGAAGATTCAGAATGGGACTGAAAATCCAAGGAGGGCACACAAGGCGAGACCACAGGAAAGGGAACCAAACTTGTTGAGGTCAGAACGAGGCAAGGAGGATGACTTTGCATTTCAACCTCTGAGCTTTCTGAAGGAATTTGGGCATCAAGGGAAGAAGAGGACAGGCATAAAGACAACCAGGGGGCCAAGCATGGATCAGAGCATATCTGGTGGTCTCCCCCGCAGGGGGGATCAGGGCAAAATACTCACTGCACTTGGCATTGGAAGAAGAGGCGAAGAGATCGCAGCAAGATTGACCCCATTTGTGAAAGATTGTGTTTGCCACTGAAGGGTTGAGAGAACACTCGTGACGCATCAGAATGGTTTTGTTGAGCTTGTCTGCTAGAATGTTTGACTCCCCCAGAATGTGCATTGCTACAAGAAAGTGGATGGAAGACATCACCCACTCCCACAGCCTCATGGCTTCTCAAAATATGGGGAAAGACTTGGTTCCTCCCTGCTTGCTGATATACCAGACAACAGACATGTTGTCTGTCTGGATGGCAACTGTCTCTGTAGGAAGGCAGGCATTAAGAGCTGGTAACGCTAAAAAGTCCGTCCTCATCTCCAGGACATTTATATACAAATTGGTCTCTAGAGGGGACCAGGTGCCGTGGACCGTCCAACCAGCCAACGTCCCCTGACTCGAGCTGGGAGGTGTTCATGGTCACAGTGACCTTGGAAAGACAGAGAATGAACGGTCATCCTAAGTACAGACCCTGAGATCAAAACCACCACAAGAGAAACTCCTTGCAGACTCGAGACAGTTTTATGGGATAGTCCATGAGCAGTTCAAGAAAGGGACACTGGACCACTAGGGTCCACTGTAGTACTCTCATGTGAAGGAGAGCCATTGCTAGAAGAGTTATGGTAGCCACCATCAACCCCAAACATCCGAGGATGAAAAAGGCAGGGGGAGGATGACTGGAAAGAATCTGAATTGCGTGCAGCCAAAGGGATTGAATTATGTCCTGGGGAAGGAAGGCCATACACTCTGTTGTGTCCATTGAGCCCCTACAAAGTCTATGATCTGAACTGGATCCAATTTGGACTTCGAAGGATTGATGGTTATATGCCCAAGGTTGAGGCAAGGTAAGAGAGACAATCCTTGGCTTGTAGAAGTCGAAGCTTGGTGGGAGCAGTGTGGAGCCAATAGTCCAGATAAGGAAACACGCAGAATCCAAGCAGTCTTAGATGAGCTGAATCCAAGCAGTGTTAGGTGAGCTGCAATAAGGAAACACGCGGAATCCAAGCAGTCTTAGATGAGCTGCAACTACTGCCATCACTTTGGTAAACACCCTGGAGGCTGTGGTGAGTCCAAAGAGGAGTACCCTGAAATGAAATGAAAGTGACTGGTTCCCAGCTGGAAGGGAAGGAAGCTTCTGAAGTGTCTGTACATTTTGATGTGGTAATACACATCCTGAAGGTCTACAGAGCACATCCAATCATCCTTTGGTATAAAGGGCAGAATGGACTGCATTGTAACTATTCGGAATTTCATTTTGGCAACTGACTTTTTAGGGAAGTGAGAGCCAGAACTGGTCTAAAGTCCCTCGTTTGGCACCAAAAAACATCTTGAATAGATGCTCGATCCAAGCTGGTCTTGGGGGATGGGTTGGATGACTTTTTTCTAGCGGCTTTGCAATTTCCAGGGCTGTTGCCTCCCACTGATTGGGTGACACATAGGGGACGTTTTGAGTTGGGCTTGGGGATATGAAGACTGTAACCTCTGGATATTATCTTTAACACCCAAGGATTGGCAGTGATGACTTCCCAGGCTGTTGGGTGTAGGGAAAGATGTCCCCGAATTGCCTCTAGAGTAGAGCAGTCAGGCAACACTTCAGGATTACTGAAAGGGTATGTCCAAGAATGTATCTTGAGACCACTGATTTCTCGGACCCCTGGCAAGGGGGCGGCGTCTGCCATTGGAATCATTTCCCCCTCTGCCTCTAGAGAAAAAGTCTCCCTGCAAGTCCTAAAAGCACCTCTAGACTTCCGGAACCATAGCTTCTTACAGCCATGCTGATTCCTGGAGTAGGACCATTGTGGGGTATAAAAGCGTATTACAACGGCAGACAAGGTCTTTTCATCTTTCTCACACTGGGAGAGAGTGTCTCTGACCATAGAACTGAGAAGAGATGACTCGTCAAAGGGCACATTGATAAAGGATGCCTTGAAGGGTTCCAAGAACTCCACACAGACACATCCAGGGATGAAGCCCAATGGCAATGCCCGAACCAGCCACCCTTGAGGTAACCCACTGCCACATGCGAAAGCATCCTCATGGACATGTTGGAGATAGAGTGGAGGACGGCCAATCTGGAGGAGAAGATCTTCTTGCCCTCTTCAGACATGGAACCCGGGACAAACTCAGATATTTCATTAACGAGGTCTCTCAGAAGTTTAACCATGTGTGCCAGATAATTCAGTGTACGCAGAGAAAAGGTCGCTGAAGATTAGACCTGTTTACCAAATATGTCCATTGCCCTAGACTCCATGTCCAGGGGACGAAGCGAAGAGCTCTCCTGGGACAGCTCTTTCTTTGTGACTGCTACTGCCACCATCGTATCGCCCGGGATGCCCTTAGTCCAGTGGAGCCTATCCAAAAGAGCACTAAGAATCTTACCCAGGCTCTTTGGTATGGGTTCTACCATGTCCGGCTCCTTCCACACCCTGCAGGATAGTAAGTCAATCATGGGGTCTGCCGGGATGGAACCCAGGACATAGATGGACCTGTTCCAAAGGCTTCCAGGAACATGGACTCATCAGAGTTAGGTTTGTGGATGGACCACCCACCTTTCTGGTGAAGGATCTCCATGATGTCCCCAAAGGAGACATCCTCAGGTGGGGATCTTGGGGAACTTTCCCCTTCATCCAAGTCCATGTCTTTGGTCAGGGATTCCAGTGGGGAATCCAAATGCCTCCTTTTGCACGTGTGCTTCCAGTGCATCTCCTAGGGAGGATGCTCCTGCGAGGTATCAGAAGACTCTGGGTGCTCCTGAAGAGAAGCCAACCTGCAAGCTTCTTGGAAAAGGCTGTCCCAAAGGAGACAGGAGAAAGGGATCTAGCACGGTCAACTCAGAAAGGAGGGGGGTCTGGTCCAAAGGGGGGACAGTCGAGACTCTTGTGGGGGCCGAGAGGACCCTCTCCACTTCTTTGAATGCTTAGGGCAAATGAGACTCAGACTCCGATGGCAACACCGAGGCCCCTAGACTTCAAAGCCAGGTGATTTCCTGCCACTCCCGGAGCTGAAGACAGAGTCATAGCCAAACTGTTGAGTGCCAAGAGGAAGGAATAGCTCCAAAAGCCTGGGAGCCAAAGCCAACTCCTTGGACACAATGCTGACGCTATGGCTCCAAGAGTTAGTCCGGCCCAAAGACACCAGGGCTGAACTATTCAAGGTGATGGTCGGCATGAAAGTACAGGTACCTATTGGCGGCGACATCTCAAAACTTGGGATCTTTGGACCTGAGGGCTCTGAAATTGTGGAAGGATCAGAGAAGGAGAAATAGGCATGAATGCAGGCTGAGCGCTCATGGCTCCAAGTGGGAGCTGGGGCTGGCAAAACTCCCAAATGAATCTGCGCCTTCATAAATGTCTTCATCAGCCAGTCCACCACGAACTCTGAGAGGCTCCGGGAGGACCTGGCAGAAGAAGCTGTCAATCCTGGCCTGGAGTGGTGCCTGGGCGATGCCAAAATGGGAGACTTCGGGAGAGGACCCATTGGCTCCAGTGAAAAGCACAGAGATCAAAGCCGAGGGGAAGCTGGAACTAGAAAGGTGACTTTTAGCTGGCAGTTCTCCCGTAGGAACTGAAGCTCTATCGAGAAACCACTTCCTTTCGTCCTTGTCACCAACTTTCTTGGAGGGGGTTTGAGCCCCTGAAGTGGACTCCACCGAAGGAGCACAGGAAGCGAGAAGATCCTTGAGGATTAATTAGTTCCTCCTGTCTATAAGCGTGCTCTAATTGAAACCTGCACATACAGAACAGGAAGAATCTAGGTGGGCCGCACCTAGACAAACTACACACAGAATGTGGACATCAGAAGGTGGAATATTATGCCCGCACTCTGTGCACTTCTTAAAGCCTGCTGACTTAGAATCGGCCATGGCAGGACCAAAACAACTATAACAGAGAATAGGGAAGAAGAGAGAGAGAGAGAGAAATTGTGGAAGGATCGGAGAAGGAGAAAGTTTGTTTGTTTGTTTAATTTAACTGTTGAGGCTGCCCACTAAAGTGTGCTAGCCTGTGTAACGGATTTATCACTGTTTCTGCATTTTCTGTGTGTTTCTATCAAAAAAACAACAACAAAAAAAATAATCCTTGTTTTCCCGCCTCTCCTCGACTAGTTTAGACCAGTTTACAGGCATTGCTGTATTCTGGGCTGTGGTGTAGTTCCTGTGTTGTCCATTACCTTACTTGGATAGAAGGAAGTTTCTTTGCTCACCAGTGGGAGTGGGGAGCCTTGAGCAGCCTACCTGTCCCTGTAGGAAGTGACCTCAGCACAAGAAGCTGTAGTAATTGGTTGTTTTGGACCATTTGTAGCTCTTTTGTAGTTCCCTGTTTAAAATCTGCGTTTGCACTGCTTTGCGCGGTTGTGCGCATAGCGGTTAAACAAGGTTAAACATCTTCTGGCTCCGCCAAGTCTGCTCTTCAAATTTTCCCTTAAGGAAGCTCTACTCTTAGTATAATCAGACTACTCACTATATTATAAGCCTAGCACTTGTTGTTAATACTTCTCTACTAAGTAAGCACTCTCGTACTAAGTAAAGCACTACATCTACCTACCACCCCTGTGAATACCCACTTCCCTTAAAGGTACAGCACTCCCTTATACTGTTCTAGCATGTCGAGTGGTAGATTACTGGCGTCCTCTTCAGTTCAGCTGGTCAATCTGGGTATCTTGAGACAATGCTACAATTGTCTCATGTACACAGACAACCCTCTCCTCCTCCCAACAAACACAAATACATGTGAGAGATGCAACTATATAGCCAAACTGGAGGCTGAACTCTCTCAACTCAGGGCTGGCATGACCAGACAGGAGGAGATGGTAACCACACACACACAACAATCCCAGTCCCACATAAACCTACCACAACTGCAAACCAAATACATAAAAACACAAAGACATACTCGAAGGCTCTAATAAAAAACTTACCAAAACAACAGAGGCTCCCAAAGCAGACATCCAAAAATCCACCACCTCAAAACAAAACACATGCAACACATACTTCAATAAATCAGTGCGTCAACCAATCACAGCCCTTAAGGCCAAACACCATGCCTGATACACTAGTAATAGGTGACTCGATAGTCAGACACACTGATGTCCCGCTGACCAGGCTGAACAAGGAGAGGGTGACTGTGAGCTGTCTATCGGGAGCTAGGATATGCCACATAACACACGCACTCAAGGCACTCCAAAGCAAGTGCAAATATGACTCCGTCATTGTCCATGCTGGCGTGAATGACTTGAGACGTACCTCCCTGGACTACATGAAAAGAGACATAGAGGAGCTCTCCGATTATGTAGCCCAGGCTGGTATGACCGTGACCCTGACCCTGAGCAGCATCTTGCCCTCACCAAGAATGATACCACAATACAAAGACAAGATGATCAGCTTTAATAATTGGCTCAAGTACTGGTGTCATTCTAAGGGGATCAAATGTCTGTCTGCCTGGGATGACATGTTGGACAAGCCACGCTGCTTTGCAAGGGATGGCTTGCACCTGTCACCACTGGGCTTCCGGATATTGGCTAAGGCTCTTGCCACCCCCATAGTGCCTTTTTTAGGCAAGGCTCAAAAGACAAACCCACCTCCTTAGAAAACAAAAATGGAAAAAAACTAAGGGTAATGCTGCTCAACGCCAGAAGTCTAAATCTCAAGATGCAGGCACTCGATGCACTCCTCAGCATGGAGAACATCAACGTCTGTGCAGTAACTGAAACCTGGTTCAAGACTCCTGAGAGCACCCCAGTGCTACCAGGCTATACCTCGTATCATGCTTTTCGGCCCCAAAACCCGGGCCGAACCACAAGGAGGGGAGTGTCCATATTCATCAAGGAAACCCACACCTCCAGGTTAGTAGCAACACATGAAGCATCAGAGACCATACAGGTGCAACTAACCATAGGCAAAACTGCTATACAACTGGTAGAATGTTACAGACCACCCTCCCAATCTCAGGAACCCCACTCAGCCTTCCTGAAGACATTGGAGGATACGAATGTATCACAAAATACCATCATACTGGGAGACTTCAACTACCCAAACATAGATTGGGTACATTATTCTAGCCCTAATACCCTAGCCCAAAGGTTCCTGGAATTCATAAATTCAAATGCACTGGAACAACTAGTCACCTCTCCCACTAGGGGAGATAATATACTAGACTTGATCATCACAAACATGGGGACAAAATGCGCCACACTGGAAGTATACCCCTCACTAGTGAGATCTGACCACAAACTAATCACCCTGGATATACATATCCCACCTCCACCCCCAGCACAAAAGACCACAGTGAAAAACTTCTCAAAAGCAGACTTTACTCTTCTTAAGACTGAGATGGTATCCTTTAAGCCCACTGTGCCAGTGGATACCACATCCCACAATGCCAAATCCTTCACAAATGCTTTCTATGGAGATCTCCAAGAATGCATGGATCATGCAATCCCAAATAAATCCAAGTCACTCTCCACCAAAGGCAAGCGTCCTGTCTGGTGGACCTCAGCCATTAACAAATTGTATAACAAAAGAAGGAAGCTACTGCACGTCAGAGCAAAATCCCATGAAGGGAAGACATCTCAGATCAACATTAGCAGAAAACTACATTCTCTCATAAAAACATCCAAGGCCAACTTTGAGAGAAAAATCGCTAAGGACACTAAAGATAACCACAAAGCCTTCTTCAGCTAAGTTAGAAACCTGGGCGGAAACCCTCAGATATGCTCAGAGTTAGTTCACAACAACAAAAAATACACTGAACCCACAGATATTGCCAACATTCTGGCTGACAGGGTCAGTGCAAATTTCTCCCCTCCCTCACCCCCAAAAAAAGAAATACTTATCCCAGCTGAATGTAATCTCCCTGTCATCTCAGATGTCCAAGTGAGAACCGCCCTAAACAAAGCTAAAAACACAGCATCAATGGGACCGACGGTATCCCGGGTTGCGTGTTACGTGAACTCCAAGAGGAGCTAAACCCACACATAAAAATGCTATTTAACCTTAGCCTTACTTCAGGATATGTACCTGAACAGTGGCGTACAGCAACAGTGGTCCCACTCCACAAAGGGGGTACCTCTACAGACCCTGGGAACTACCGCCCCATAAGCTTAACCAGCCTGGTCTGCAAAGCTATGGAAAGAATCATTATGGAACTCATAAACAGAGACATAGGGGACCTACAGACACTTGACCCCACCCAGTTCGGCTTTGTAAAGGGCAGATCCTGCCTTTTGAACCTGGTTGACTTTTCTGAAACAGTCACTAGAGCCACTGATGAGGGCAAAGCAGTCCATACAGCCTACCTGGACTTGGCTAAGGCCTTCGACACAATACCCCACTCAGGCATCATAGATAAGCTCAACAGCTTAAACGTAAACCCTTATGTCACTAGATGGGTTGCAAACTGGCTAAAGGACAGAACCCATAAAGTTAAAATCACTGGAGCAATGTCAGACTCAAAGCCAGTCACAAGTGGTGTCCCACAGGGATCTGTCCTGGGACCCCTCTTGTTTGGCATTTATTTCTCAGATGTTAAAGCAAACATGGGAGGGTTGTGGATGACAAAGTTCGCAGATGACTGCAAACTAGGCGCCATAGTCGATACACCAGTGGACACATACATCCTACAAAAAGGCCTCTCAGAAACGGACAACTGGTGCCGGAGTCACGGCCTTAAACTAAATGCCAAAAAATGTATAGTCATTCCCTTTGGGAAAAACAAAGTACCCACAAATTATCACATAGACAGCAACCCACTGTGTATGGAAAAAGTAATCAGAGACCTAGGGACCCAAGTCGACAGCGACCTCTCATTTGACACCCACATTGCCAAAGTGGTTAGAAAAACAGTCTACCTTGCACACCTCATCATGAAGGGATTCACATCCAGATCCAGGGATGTCATTGTACCCCTATACTCCTCCCTCATCAGACCCATGATTGAGTACAATGCCCCATTTGGTATGTACCTCACCCGGCATTTGCAACAGCTGGAGAGACCACAAAAGTACCTCACCAAGAGGATCAAGGGTCTCCAACATATGTCTTATTCTGCCAGACTAAAGAAACTTCAGCTCTATTCAGTAGCATACCGCCTGCTCAGAGGTGATCTCTGCCTGACGTACAAGGCCATGTCCAATCAGGATCTGATGGACATGCTCCACCTCAAAAGATCCAAATCTGTCAGGACCACGAGAGCTAAAGACTTAAACCTCGGCACAAGTATGAATAGGACATGCTGGAGGGATAGATTCATAACCCAGAGGCTTCCCATGCTTTGGAACAAGATCCCAGTTCGTATTAGGCAGAGCCCCTCACTGACTCTCTTCAAGAGAAATCTTGATGAGTGGATGGGAGATCGTAAGATTACCCCAGGGGTCACATCTGTGTCACTGCTAGACAGGGGCACAGTAAACTAATTCTATTATATAAGGGGACCTTCATTGTGTCACTACTAGACAGAGGCACAGTATTCTAATTTCAGTCTGTACATCTTTGTACCATTTCATGGGGTGGCAAAAGCCACATCACTATGGCTAAGCTTACAAATGCCCTAGGGCAGATAGCCTAGTACTATACTATGAAACTGTGAGAGAGAGACCCTACTTCTACTCTACAATAAAACCCAGTTCTTTTACGCTAACTATACTTCTTTTTTTTAAACAAATTAGAGAGACAGGAGATACAAAAAAATATCAAAGAAAAAGATACATTTACACACCCAAAAAACACTGAAAAATTCCCTGGAGGAAGCTCAGCAATGGACTCCCTGGCTGTTCAAATGAGTGGCAAATGAGATCTAGGGGGTGGAGAGAGAGTGAGGTCTGATGGGTAGGAAAGGAGGAGCTCAGGTTTCAGCTCCAAGGTTGGAGTATACAGCCGAGTCAGATCAGAGACCCACAGGTTGAAGACCAAATGAAGACAATTTCAGATCAAAAGGTTCCGTAGAAAGTACCACCAGATTTCTCAAAGACTGGAAGGGGGAACGGATGGTTAATGAAAATGAAGATGGATAACACAGATGGAACATTATGGAAAGACAACTTCTTTATCTGATGTTGTCATCTTTATTTCCATTAACCTGTGAAACAGAGTCCCCAACTACTGAAAAACCCTGGATGGCTCTCGTGGAGGGATATTCTGAAATACAGTGGAGCCAAAGGCACCCCTGCTTCTGGATATAATATCCAACTTATAATGTGAGATAAATGTATGAGGATTTGATCAGGTAGCTGCAGCACAAATATCTTCAATTGAAACCCTGAAGTTGTCATAGATCTTTGTAGAATAAGCTTTAACAGGACCTGGCAAAGGTATGTTTCTGGCTGAATATACAAAGGAAATACAGTCTCTCAACCATCTAGATAGAGTGACTTTCGTAATGGATTTTCCTCTCATTTTCTCAGCGAAGGATACCAACAACTGCAAAGACTTCCTGAAGGATTTGGTTTTGTTTAAGCAGGAATGTAACAGACTGATTAATTTTCCCCTCCCTGGTTACCTCAGGCAAACAGGATGGATTTGTATGTAACGTTACTCTGTCTTTGTGAAAATTTAAGTATGGCAATTTAAAGGAAAGAGCTTGGAAGTTCAGACACTCTCTTTGTGGAGGTGATAGCCACTAGAAAAAGGGTCTTCCAAGACAGAAAGTTTAAGCCAACTGTAGCCGCTAGCTCAAAAGGAGGATGAACCAATGCTTGCAGAACCACAATCAGGTGCCATGGAGGGGTAGAGTCTTTGACCGGTGGATGAAGCAAAAAGGTACCTCTAAAGAAGGCTTTACAACGTTTTGATGATGCCGGGGGGGGGGGGGGTTGGGGGACTAGGCCTAAATGAAAGTTGGAAACAGCTATGAGCTGGACCTTGATGGCAGAACAGCTAGTGCCATTGTGGAAGAAAAATGCCAAAAAATCCGAAATGACCGCAATAGGAGACGCAAAGGGGTCTACCTGTTTCTGCTGCACACAAACAGTAAACTTTTCAATTTACTTTTATAAATCCTATGGGTTGAAGACTTAACGGATGAGATCAAGATCCTTTGGACAGGAGAAGAAAGTCTGGGACATCTTCCCATCATCGGAATTGGAGAAACCATGTGGTTAGTTTCAAACCCTGAAGGTCTGGGTGGGGATGCCCTGACGGGTGGGAAAAAGAAGTTATGTACTTACCATAACGTTCCATGTGAGTTGCTCATCTCGTCTTTATTCTTACTGATGGATTTGGAGCCAATCCCCAGCTCCGAGTTGGCCAACTACAAAAGCTCGAGGTCTAAAGCCAGCTCGAGGCCAGATCCCTATCCCATAATGCACTAGGAACCTCCCTCAGATCTTGTTTACTAAAACAGTCATTATGCCACTCAATCAGAAAAAAATTCCAATTCAAATTTCTCGGACCCCTAGTAAACTGGAAGGGGGTTGGTGGGTGGGATGTAAGAATAAAGGCGAGATGAACAACTCACATGGAATGTTATGGTAAGTACATAAAGTCTTTATGTGAAGTTGTTCTATCTCGACGTTTATTCTTACTGATGGGTAGCGTCCCAAGCACCATCTTTCTCGGGTGGCTCAAGGGAGAATGTTCCTCAGAATCAAAGGAGGTCCTGTCCCTGGAGGCCTTATCCACTTTATAATGGTTGATGAAGGTATGAGGTCTAGACCATGTTGCAGCCACACAGATAGAGTCTAAAGATACTTTGGCCAAAAAAGCTGAAGAAATGACTAAAGATCTGGTGGAATGAGCCTTTATCCTTTGTGGTAACTAATTATTCGTAGAAGTGTATGTGAAAGCAATACAGTCTGATAACCATCTGGACAAGGTGACTTTAGACACTGGATCACCTTTCTTTGCTTCTGAAAAGGAAACAAACTATTCATTTTTCCTGAATTGTTTGGTTCTGTCCAAATAAAATCGTAGTTGTCTATGCACATCAAGTTTGTGAAGCATGTATTTCAGTTTGTTTGTATGATTGGGGAAAAAAATGGGTAATTCAATAGTTTGATTGAGATTAGCTTCTGAGCAAACTTTGGGTAAAAAGGAGGAATTTGTTCTCAAAGAAACCCTGTCATTATGAAAAATTAGACAGGGGGATTTGATAGTCAAGGCTTGTAATTCGGAAATCCTCCAATCAGAGGTTATTGCCACTAGAAATAAAGTTTTCCAAGAAAAGTATTTAAAGGTCACAAGACAAAGCTGGTTCAAAAGAGGATAAAATAATGTGGGAAAGAACAAGGTTCAAATTCCAAGGCATGGAGAGCATTTTGACGAGGGGTCTTAGATGGAAAGTGTCTTTTAAAACGGCTTTGAATACTCAATGAGACATGATATTTGAAGAGTCTAAATCCAAATGAAAATTAGAAATAGCTGCCAACTGTACCCTATTTGTAGCTGCAGCAGCACCTTCATTGAAAAGTTTAGTAAGGAAATTTAGGATGGCAGAAGGAGCCAAATAAGGATCTATTTCATTTTGAGACGCCAAAATAGTGAATCTACTTCACTTGCTACGGTACATTTTTTTGTGTGGACAGCTTATGAGAGGCTGTCAAAATGTGTTTAACTTCTGTTGAAAGTTTAGGAAACCTGGCTATGTTTGGAATTGGAGCAGCCAAGCAGTCACTTTGAGGGTCTGTAGAGAGGGGTGAAGAGCTTCTGAGGCGTGAGTCAGGAGATAGTAAAGTTTTGTACCTACCATAAATGTAGATGTCCAATAGGTATGCATCTGCAGTCCTAACATATGGGTTGTCCTGCCTCAGGCAGCCCTTCGGTCAGCCGGATTCCAAAGTCTGGGTCTGGCCTCGGCTGATGTCGCACTTCACCCGACGTCATAGCTGCTGGGGTATAAAGGCATCAGCCTACGCCATTTTCCTCAGTGTTTCTTGCCCCAGATGCCAGGTGCCCTCTAGGAAGGCTAAATTTGGATAAATGCAGATAATTCCAAACAGTAGAGAGCAAACTATATATACATATATACATACAAACAAATACACCATAATAGATTCCCCCAGCTAGCTAAAAGAGGGGTAAGTACCCTAGGAATACCACAGAGGGGAAGGAGGGTGGGTAATCCTGACTGCAGATGCATACCTATCGGACATCTACATTTATGGTAGGTACAAAACTGTACTATGTCCTTCAAGGATGCATCTGCAGTCCTAACATATGGGTAGAATACCATAGCCAAACTGGGGGAGAAGGCACGAAGATAATGATGGTGTAGTTAAGATCCCTTGCAAAACAGCAGTTGCAAAACCTGCTCGGGATCTGGAGTATAAAGGAAGATTATAATGCTTGGCAAATGTATGCACAGAGCTGCAAGTAGCAGCTTCTAAAATGTCTTTGGTAGCCACTCCTCGTAGGAAAGCTGTAGTGGTGGCTGTAGCTCTTGTGGAGTGAGGCCTGATATTTTCAGGAGTTGTCTTTCCATGAAAAGAGTAGCAGAATCTAATGCAATTTCCTATCCATTTTGAGATTGTCTGTTTTGAAATTGCTTTTCCTTGCACTCCTGTTTTGCATATGCTACCAGAAGCTGTTCAGTTTTTCTGCTGGCCTTAGTTCTGTCCAGATAGTAGCGTAGTTGTCTGTGCACATCCAAGGTGTGTAGTAGTCTTTCCCCCCTGTTCTGTGGGTTGGGGAAGAATGTAGGTAAATGTATAGCTTGGTTCAAGGATACCCTGGAGACCACCTTTGGCATAAAAGTAGGATTGGTTCTCAGAGACACTCTATCCTGATGGAAGATAAGGAAAGGCTGTACTGCCATTAATGCCTGTAACTCAGATACCCTTCTTGCTGAAGTGATTGCTAGCAGGAATGCAGTTTTCCAAGATAAGAACTGTAAGTCTGCTGTTGCTGCTGGTTCAAAAGGGGGAAGTGTTAATTTTTCCAGCACAAAGTTGAGATCCCATGCAGGCAGAGGTGGTTTCCTTGGAGGCTTTACGTTTTTGATTCCTCTCAAGAACTGCCTGAGTAGAGGATGAGAGAAGACAGGAGGATCCATGTTGTACTCTGCTGAAATTGCTGATGCATGAATCTTAATGGAGGAGTAGGACAGGCCATTGTGGAACAGTTCTGCTAAGTATTCCAGGATGTGTGCTATGTTTGCCAATGAGACATTTTCTCCTTTTGCTGCACTCCAAATGAGGAATCTTTTCCATTTGGCTGAATATGTTTTCCTTGTGGAGGGTCTGCGAGCCTCCAGGATAATGTCCTTAACCCTCTGAGATAAATCTGGTTGATTTTTGTTTTATGCAATATTCCAAGCAGTTAGCTGCAGTGTTTTCAAGTTTGGATGCAGGGTCTTGTAGTTGTTCTGCGTTAGAAGTAAGGGGCATAGAGGTAGAGGCCATGAGTGTGCCCGAGACATGCTTCTCAGTAGCGGGTACCAATGTTGTCTTGGCCAGTCTGGAGCTATCAGAATTACCTTTGGCTGTTCCTCTCTGATCTTCAGTAGTACTTTGTACATCAAAGGAAGAGGTGGAAATGCATATGCTGTCAGGTTCTTCCAGCTGAAAGAAAGAGAGTCCACCCTCCAGGCAAGTGGGTGGTATACTCTTGAGCAGAATTTCTTCAATTGGTGGTTGTGTGGGGAGGCGAACAGGTCTGTCTCTGGCATTCCCCATTTCTTTGTTATGGTTTTGAAGATATCTGGATGCAGCATCCATTCGTGAGCATCCGTGGTAGTTCTGCTTAAGGTGTCTGCTAGTGAATTTTCTTTTCCTGGTACAAATCTGGCCTGCAGTTGAATGTTGAGATTCAGGGCCAAATTCCACAGGTCCATTGCCATCCGGCATAGAGGGTATGAGTGTGTACCTCCCTGTTTGTTGATGTACCACATGACTGTGGTATTGTCCGTCCTTATCAGCAGGTGTCCTTGTTGGAGGAATGGTCTGAATGCCTCGATTGCATGTTTCACTGCCAGCATCTCCTTTAGATTTATGTGTAGATTCAGCTGGTCTTGGGACCATAGGCCTTGTATACACTTGTCTTCCATGTGTGCCCCCCAGCCTAGGTCTGAGGCGTCCGTAGTGATGGTCTGGCTTGGATGTGGTTTGTGGAAAGGCAATCCTCTGTTTATCTGACAGGCCTGAGCCCACCACAGGAATTCTTTTTTCAGGCATGGAATAATTGGTATCTGGGCTTCTAGACTGTGCTTGTGTTGAGACCATACATTCCTTAGGTACCATTGTAACTTTCTCATATGCAGCCTGGCATGCGGGATCAATATTATGCAGGATGCCATGTAGCCCAGGGCTTGCAGGACTTTCCTTGCAGTAAGCTGGGTTTGTGTTGTTAATGCCATGAAATAGACTGGTAGTTGCTTTTGTTTTTCCTCTGTGAGAAAAGCCATCTGAGTTGTTGTATCCAGTTCTGCACCCAAAAATGTTATCCTTTGGGATGGCACTAGCCTTGACTTTTGAATGTTGACTGTGTATCCCAAGGCTTGCAACAGTTGTATGACATTGGCCAAATCCTTTATTAATTTTGTCTTGTTGTCCGCTTGTATTAGGCAGTCGTCCAGGTATGGGTAAATTTGAATTCCCTGAAGCCTGCAATGAGCAATTACTGATGCCAGGCATTTCGTGAATACTCTGGGCAGTAGATAAGCCAAAGGGCAATGCTGAGAATTGATAATGCTCTGATCCTGCAAGAAATCTGAGGTGTCTTCTGCAATCTGGTCGTATAGGGACGTGCAGGTATGCCTCCTTGAGATCTAGAGTCACCAGCCAAGACTCCTTGCCCAACATGGGAAGAAGTTGCTGGAGGGTCAGCATTTTGAATTTTGGAACAATGAGGTATGTGTTCAGTGCGGACAAGTCGAGAATAAGTCTCCATTGATTTTCTTTTCTTGGTAAGGAATAGTCTGGAGTAAAATCCTTGGCCTTGTTCCATAGATGGTACCTTTTCTATTGCTCTCATCCTTAGTAAGCTGATGATTTGTTTTAGAGCCTCTGTTTTTGGCTTGGTGGAAGGTTTGGCATTCCTCTCTTTTTGGTAGAGTGTGGAAGTGAAACCTGTAGCCCTTGTCTATTGTTTGTAAAGTCCATTTGTCTCCTGTAATGCAATGCCAGTTTTCTGAAAATAAAGCTAGCTTTCCAAGGGTGCTTCCAGTTGTTCCCTGGTAGGCGGAATCAGAGCCAAGTCATTGTGTCTGTCCTGTGGAAGTGGTTGTAGTCGCAGCTGTGGCAGCACTTCTCTGGTTGGCAGGTTGCCATTGACGACCCCTGTAGGCACCTCTTGGTTGACTTCTGCCTCTTGGGCGTCTATTTCTGCCTCTCTGTGCTCTGGAGGTGTCTGGAAAGGACCAATTCTTTGAGGGCCAATTTCTGCTAAACCTCGGAGGTTGGACCTGCAAAAAATCCTTGACTGTTTGGACAGATTTTGCTTTTTCTTCCACTTTCTTTAGAACCTCCTGTGCAGGGGAGCCAAACAAACTTTGTTTCTCCATAGGAGCATCTAGGAGTTTTGACTTAACATGGTCTGGTAAGGATTGCTCTTTTAACCAGGCATGCCTTCGAATCACTGCTACAGTCATAGCTGATCTTAAAGAAGCCTCCAGTGCATCATAGCCACATTTTAAAAAATGATTACTGACCTGCTGAGAGTTATGTACCAAATCCTGAAGGGGCTTACGGTCTATAGGTTCAGGAGAGGACAGTTTTTTATTTAGCTGGTCTAACAAAAATTCCTGGTACTGTATCATGTGAAATTGACAGTTTAAGGCCCTGGCAGAAAGAGTAGCAGATGTATAAACCTTTTTACCCCATCTCTCTAATGCTCTAGATTCCCTTTCAGAGGGAAGAGGGTTTTTGGCAGAGGCAGCTGCAACACCTTTAGGGACCTGAGAAATGGTTTCTGGGTCTGCAACATGAGCCTTACACAAGTGGTAGTGAGAGTCCGGGACCCTGTAATATCTGTCAGGCTTGGCAGGGGCCGGAGGAAGAGAATCAGGGGCAGTACTGGCATCAGTATATGCATCATCAACTGATAGTACAGGAGGTATGGCTAAAGGCCTATGCTGTGGTAAGTGTAAAAAAGTCCTTAGCCTTTTCCTTGAATCTGAAAAATCCTGGCCCTGCCATTGGAAGTGTTCCCTCATTGAGTGTAGGGTTTCCCCAAAAGAAAATTCTTCAGGAGGAGAAGCAGAAGGAATGGAGTCTTCTGCATCAGAATCCTCATAAGGTGAATATGGGCCTTCCTGATGGTCAGATAAATCAGAGCCATCCGAGGAATAGTCTGAAGAGAGGTTCAGGGGGTTCAGTCCTAGGCCTCTTGTCTGGAGGGGGTTGAGAGGCCCTGTCTGGGTGAGGTTGGGATCCCCTGATCAAAGAAATAAGGTCCTCAGCAAGGCTGAGTATCTGGGAACTAGAAGTAGGCCTGTGAGAGGGAGTTTTTGTAGGTAAGGTCTTGGAAATCTTGGCTGCTTTAGCCCTGGAAAAGGCCTTGATAGACATAGAAGCAGGGGGTCTAGCAGCCCCACGTGCAGGAGTAGAGATGTCTAAAGGAATAGTGTCTGACAAATCCTGGGTGCCTGCTTCTGCAGCAGTAATTTCTGTAGCCGATTCAGCCATGGCCTGTGTGGCCTCAGTTATCGGAAGCATGCTTTCGGCCGAAGGGAGAACCGAGGACTCGGTTTCAGCCGAAACCGAGACACTCGCGGTAGGCCTAACCGTGGTTTCAGCCGAAACCACGGGCCGCGAGTGTCGGTCCTTTTCCTTGCGCTTTTTAGCTAATTGTGTAGTCGGAGTCTCCGACGGCATTTTATATGCAAAAGCGGGACCAAAAAACTCTTCTGCAAACTTCGACCGACGTCTAAGTGTCCGTCGGTTGAAGGAAGCACAGGCTAAACAAGCTGATACGTCGTGGTCTGGGCCTAAGCAAGGAAGGCAGTAAGAGTGGAAATCCTTATAAGGTATTTGTTTCCCACAAGTTAAACAATTATTTACTTTGTCTGACATCGGCTGAGGCAAGAAAGAGTCCCCAACGGGGTACTTAGCTTTTTTAGAAGTCTTCGGTAGTAGAAATCTCTTGATCTGACCGACCGGCACTTGCGAACAGCTTCTGCTTCGGGCACCGCGCGGCAAGAAAGACTGAGGAAAATGGCGTCGGCTGATGCCTTTATACCCCAGCAGCTATGACGTCGGGTGAAGTGCGACATCAGCAGAGGCCAGACACAGACTTTGGAATCCGGCCGACCGAAGGGCTGCCTGAGGCAGGACAACCCATATGTTAGGACTGCAGATGCATCCTTGAAGGACATCTGGCACTAGGTCCAGGATCCAAGGCTCTTCCAGTAGATGAGGCTGGAGGAAAGGGAACCAAATCTGTCGAGGCCAGAATGGGGCTATTAAGATCAAAGCTCTACCCAGCGACTGTGCTTTCTGTAACACTTTGGGTATCAGCGGTATTGGAGGAAATGCATAGAGAAGACCCAGGGGCCAATCGTGCACAAGTCCATCCCTTGGGATTTCCCCTAGAGGGGGAATAAGGGCAAAGTAGTTGTTGCATTTGGTGTTGGCTGGGGTTGCAAAGAGATTGCAGCAAGGCTGGCCCCATCTGCAGAAGATCTTTTCCACCATTTGATGCTTCAGAGATCACTCGTGCGGCAAGAGTATTGCTCTGTTCAATCTGTCTGCTATCACGCAGGACTTCCCTGGGATATGCGTTGCTATCAGAAAACACTGGGTAGAAGTTGCCCATTTCCAAACTCTTAGGGCCTCTCTGCAAAGGGGATAAGACTTGGTCCCCCCCTGTTTTGTTTATGTACCAGACTACTGACATATTTTCCGATTGCACAGCAATTGTTCCTAGGGGAAGAGAGTCTTGAAAGAACTGCAACGATAAGAGAACCGCTCTCATCTCCAGAACATTGATATGCAGGCGAGCCTCGTGTTGATTCCATGTACCTTGGGCTGTTCTTCCCTGGTAATGCCCCCCCACCCTACCAGGAAAGCATTCGTGGTCATTGTGGCTACAGGAGGGGGTAATACAAACGGTCGACCTAAAGTCACATGGTGTGAAGTTATCCACCACCAAAGATCCTTCTTGCAAGAGTCCATTATTAATATCTGATGAGTCATTGGTAGTTCTTGATAAGACCACTGGGTGAACAGAAGCCACTGAAATATTCGCATGTGCATCCTGCCCAAAGGAACAGCGATTATGGCTGAAGCCATGGTGCCTAGCAATTTGAGGATCTTTGACACTAGAACTCCTCGTGATCAGAAGAATGTCCAATATCTGACTTCTTAGATTTTTAATTCTTTTCGGAGGCAGGGATAATGTTAGAGTGACCATGTTTAGTTTTGCTCCTATAAAAATGATCTGTTGCAATGTCAATAAGGCAGACTTTCGTGAGTTTATCGTAATCCCCAATTGCTGGCAAAGGTTTATTGTCATGTTTCTCGCCTGAATAAGTTGATGCCTGGTGGTGGCAGTGAGAAGCCAATCGTCTAAATATGTAAACACCTGGAATCCGGATCGTCTCAGGTGAGCCGTCACTACTGTCATGCATTTTGTGAACACTCTGGGGGCTGTTGTTAGACCAAAGGGCAGAGCTCTAAATTGGAAATGACTGGATCCCAGCTGGAAGCATAGGTGATCTCTGGATGACCTGTCCACTTTGATATGGTAGTACGCATCCTGGAGATCAATCGAGCACATCCAATTGTCTTTCCCCAGAAAGGGAAGAATTGACTGAAGCGTGACCATCCAGAACTTTGTCTTTTTTTTACTGATTTGTTTAATCTGCTGAGGTCTAGAATGGACCTCCAGTCCCCTGTTTTCTATGGTACTAAAAAGAACCTTGAGTAAGTACCGGATCCTCTTTGGTCTGCTGGGACTGGCTGGATGACTCATTTTTGAAGGAATGTTTGAATCTCTAGGGTTACTTGTTCCCTGTGACTGGGTGGAAAATCCAGGATTTGTTTGACTAGTGAGGGGATGTGGCAAAGGGTATTGAATATCCTCTGGAAATAATGTTTCGTACCCAGGTATCTTTTGTGATTTTTAGCCAGGCATCTCCGAATGCCTCCCGAGGTGGACAGTCAGGCCTCCTCTCAGGAGCGCTGATAGGGTTTCCCAAGGAACTGATCCCTCTCTCCCTGATTTTGCGGACCCCCTCTGCCACGAGTTCGGTGTCTTCTGTTGTCCCCCTCCTCTGCCTCTGGAGGGAGCTTCACCACGAGTGTCTTGGTAAGATCCCTGGGACTTACGAAACCACATCTTACCATTACCTCTCCCTTTGGGGTAGGGTCTAGTAGGGTTGGAAAAACGGACTCCTATGGCAGAGTCTTACCATCCTGCTCACTCCTGGTAAGAGTCTCCTTAACCTTAGGTCCAAAAAGGGTTGAACCGTCAAATGGGGTGTTAATAAAGGAAGACTTAAAGGGTTCCACAAAGGAACACAATTGCATCCAGGAATAATGCCGGAGGGCAATTCCTGTACCTGCAGCTCTGCTCGTTCCATCAGTCACGTAGGAGAGTAGGCACATGGACGAGTTCGCAATGGAAGTTAAGTCAGAGAGCTGGGCAGTAACCTGATCTGAAACTCCCGCCGCTACTGAACCTTGTAAGGTATCTCCTAGTTCTTTCAGGAGATCCCTTTGCAGTCTAGTAAAATGGGTAAGATAGTTCAATGAACGAAGAACAAAAACCACTGAACGGAACGTACGCTTCCCATAACTGTCCATGAGCCTAGAATCTCTATTAGGCGGATGGACATTAGCAGAAGTCTCCGAAAGTTCCTTCTTTGTGGCTGCTGCCACCAGCATGGCATCAACAGGCACGCCTTTGGATAAGTTCTTGTCTAGAGTGCAAGTAATAAACTTATTCGGCCTCCGAGGAACAGGTTCCGTTGTGTCTGGAGCCTCCCAAGCCCTGCGAGTGAGCAATTCAACTAGCTAATCAAGGGGGCGGAGACACCCAAGAGGTGGAGGGCTGAGATCCGAAAGCCTTAAGGAGTACAGACTCATCCTCAGAAGGGTTAAGGGACTTCAAGCCACCCCTCTGTTTTAGGATCTCCAGGATATCTGCAAAGATGATATCCTCAAAGGGGGACCATGGGAACCCTTCTGACTCATCTAAGTCCATGTCAGAAGTGAATGATTCTTGGGGAGAGTCAAGATGCTTCCTCTTGCAGGTCCGCTTTCTGGGTACCTCTTCAGTGGGAGCTTCTGGAGAGGTTTCAGAAGAGCAGGGTTCACCCAATGGCGTGTCCTGAGGCTCAGCATCTCTACGCTTAAGTGGAGGGTGTGTAGAAGAGGCAGAGACCGGTACTTTAGGGGGAGGAACTGTTAGAACCGATGATGTGGTTGTTGGCACCGACAACACCCTCCTCATGGTGTTGAAGGCTCATTGGTCCCAACCCGAGGCAATCCCGGGTCCCCTCAGTGCCGGAACCGGAAGCTCCGAGCCTGAGGTCGGAACCAAGCTCACCCCAGACGATGCCCAGAGAGGTAAAGTCGGAATTGGCAAGTCAGTCCGACTATCCTTCTCGGACTCGAATGGAGAGCGTCGGCTCCGAGAACAAGTCGAAACCGAAGGTAAAAGGGCAGAAGGAGATGACGATCCTGCAGCAGTTGTCAGTCCCACAGGCTCCACAAAGTACAGTTTTGTACCTACCATAAATGTAGATGTTCGAGTGCCTTCACTGCTGCAGTCATTACACTTGGGTTATCCTGCCATCAGGCGGTCCTGCAGTCGGCCAGAGTTCCAAAGTCTTGGTCCGGCGTCTGTTGCTGTCGCTTTTTCCCCTGACGTCAGTGCGCCAGGGGTATACAAGATGCAGCCGACGCCATTTTCTTCAGTTTTTCTTGCCCCAGATGACAGGTGCCCCCAAATAGGTAGGCAATATACATTGCTAATAACAAATACATAAAAAATGAAAACCAATTCCTTCAATTACAAACAAATACACCAAATAGGTTGTATAGGTAGTAAGGTACACATAAGTCCCAGGTAAGATAGTGGGGATGGAAGGAGGGTAACCTGGACTGCAGCAGTGAAGACACTCGAACATCTACATTTATGGTAGGTACAAAACTGTACTATGTTCATCATGTTTCACTGCTGCAGTCATTACACTTGGGTAGAATCCCAAAGCTGAGGTTGGGTGGCTGGTGCTAAAAAGCATTCGGGGTGGCTACAAGGCCCTGCAGTACTGCAGTGGCGAAGCCAGCTCTGGATTTTGAGTAAAGAGGCAGGTGGTAATGCTTGGTAAAGGTATGCACTGAACTCCAAGTTGCTGCCTCCGAAATATCCTTGGTAGGTACTCCTATGAGGTAGGCAGTTGAAGTGGCTGCAGCTCTGGTGGAATGAGACCTGATGTTGCTAGGTACAGTTTTTCCATGTTGTGTGTAGCAGAAACGTATACAGTGTCCTATCCATTTAGAAATGGTCTGTTTTGAAATAGCTTTCTCCTGTGATCCTGCAGCATATGCTACAAACAATTGCTCAGTTTTTCTGAAGGCTTTTGTTTTGTCCAAATAGAAGCGTAGCTGTCTGTGCATGTCCAATGTATGCAGAAGTCTCTCCCCTTTATTCTGGGGATTTGGATAAAATGTTGGCAAATGAATAGTTTGATTTAGGGCCACACTTGATACCACTTTTGGCATAAAAGTAGGGTTTGTTCTTAAAGACACCCTGTTTTGATGAAAAATGATGAAAGGTTCCACTGCCATTAGTGCCTGTAACTCTGAAACTCTTCGTGCTGAAGTTATTGCCAAGAGCAGAGCAGTTTTCCATGAGACATATTTTAATTCTGCTGAATTTGCTGGTTCAAAAGGAGGTAAAGTTAATTTCTCCAAGACAAAGTTGACGTCCCAAGTTGGAGTTGGAGCTCTCCGGGGAGGTCTTATGTTTTTAGCCCTTCTGAGGTACTGTTTAAGCAAAGGATGCGAGAAAATTGGTGGATCTGTGTTGTAATGAGCAGAGATGGCAGAGGCGTGGATTTTAATGGATGAAAAAGATAGGCCTTTGTCTAGCATCTCAGTCAAATATTGTAGTATCTGAGGAATGTTGGGGACAAGAGGGTCAAGGCCTTGAGCCTGGTTCCAGGCACAGAATCTCTTCCACTTTTCTGAGTAGGATTTCCTGGTGCTAGGCCTCCTGGCCTCCAAAATAACATCCATCACAGCTTTAGTGAGAGGTGTAGTCTGCTTTAAGTAATCTGCCATGCAGCCAGGTTTAATGTTTTGAGCTGGCTGTGAAGTATCTGATTGTTTTGCTGAGTCAGAAGGTACGGAACTTGAGGTAAAATCCATGGTGGGCCCTGAGCTAAGTTCTTTAAGATTGGATACCAGTGCTGGTGTGGCCAGTCTGGGGCAATCATGATCATTTTTGGCTTTTCTTGTCTGGCTTTTAGGAGTACCTTTGAAAGGAGAGGCAGAGGTGGAAAAGCATATACTTGTAGGTTTTTCCAGCCGAATGAGAGAGCATCCACTTTCCATGCTTGTCTGTGGTAAGTCCTTGTGCAGAATTTCTGTAGCTGGCAATTCAGTGGGGAGGCAAACAGATCTATGTCTGGGCTCCACCATTTTTGTGTTATCACGCTGAATATTTGTGGATTTAATTTCCACTCGTGTGGATCCATGATGTTTCTGCTTAAGTCGTCTGCCAGAGTATTTCTCTCTCCTGGCAGGAATTGTGCTTGCAGATGAACTTGAAATGATAGAGCTGTATTCCACAAGGTCATGGCTTGCCTGCAGAGGGGGTATGAATGAGTGCCCCCTTGCTTGTTTATGTACCACATAACTGTGGTGTTGTCTGTCTTTAGTAGTAGTTGTCATGGATGTAGAAGGTCCTTGAAAGCTGTTAGGGCATTTTGTACAGCTAGCATCTCTTTTTGATTGATGTGAAGATGCCTTTGTTCTGTGGTCCACTTGCCCTGAATACATTTTCCTGCCATGTGTGCTCCCCAGGCGTAATCCGAAGCATCTGTTGTCAGTGTCTGACTGGCTGAGGGCTGAGTGAAAGGTTGTCCCTTGTTGAGGTGACATGCCTGTGTCCACCATCAAAACTTCTGTTCTAGGCAGGGAATAAGTGGTATTACTGTTTCCAGACTGTGACAGTGTTGAGACCAAACATTTTTTAGGTACCATTGTAATTTCCTCATATGCAGTCTGGCATATGGAATTAGTAGTATGCAAGATGCCATGAACCCCAAGGCCTGCAGAATTTTTCTTGCAGGGAGTTGGGTTTTTGTTGCCATCAATTGAAAGTAGTGAGTCAGTTGTCCTTGCTTGTCTGGCGTGAGATAAGCCATCTGGTCCGTTGTAATTAAGCTGGCACCCAGGAAAATATCTCTTGTGAGGGCACTAGTTTTGACTTCTTTTCGTTTACTGTGTACCCTAGGCAAATTAGCAAGCTTTTTACAAATGCCAGATGCTTTAGAAGAATGTCCTTGCTTTCTGCTTGAATAAGGTAGTCGTCCAAGTATGGGTAGATTTGAATTCCCTTTTGTCTGCAAAATGCAATTACTGGTGCCAGGCATTTTGTGAAGACCCAGGGCACAGTAGATAAGCCAAAGGGCAGTGTAGAGAATTGGTAATGCATTGAACCTACTAAGAATCTGAGGTATCTTCTGCAACTTTGTCTGAAAGGGACATGCAGGTATGCCTCCTTGAGATCCAAAGTTACGAGCCAAGCCTTCTTGCCCAGCATGGGAAGTTGCTGCTGTAGTGTCAACATTTTGAATTTTGGAACATCCAGGTAAGTATTTAGAGAAGAAAGGTCCAGAATGGGCCTCCAGGCTTTGTCCTTTCTGGGGACCAGAAAGAGTCTTGAGTAAAATCATTGTCCTTGCTCCTGTGGTGGTACCTTTTGAATAGTTCTCATTTCCATGAGGGCTGTAATTTGTTTTTGAGCCTCTGCCCATTGATTTTGTGGCAGGTTTGGCATTCCTTTTAGCCTTGGTAAAGTGTGAAAGTGCAACCTGTAACCTTGAGATACAATATTCAGAACCCATTTGTCTTGGGTGATCATATGCCAATTGTGAGGAAAAAAGTGCTAGTTTCCCCCCCAAGGGGGCTGCCAAGAGGGAAGTGCTTGGCAGCTGAAGGGGGAAGTCACTGGGACTGTTTCCTATAAGGTTGATGCACCCCATTGTCGAGGTCTGTAAGAACCTTGGGGCTGACCTCTGCCTCTTGGACGTCTGTACCTGCCCCTTTGTGGTCTGTCTGAAACTGGAAATGACCAATTTTTTGTAGACCAATTTCTGCTAAATCGAGGAGGCTGAACCTGTAAGAAATCCTTCACTGTTTGCATAGATTTTGCCTTATCCTCCATTTCCTTTAATAACTCTTCTGCCTTCACTCCAAATAAAACATCCTGTTGCAAAGGTGCATCCAATAATTTTGTTTTAACGTGATCAGGTAAACCTTGTTCTTTTAACCAAGCATGCCTTCGAATCACAGACCCTGTAACTGCTGCTTTACAAGAGGCCTCTAATGAGTCAAAACCACATTGCAAAGTATGTTTTACCACTTGTTCTGCTGCATGCAATAAACTCTGCGTTTCCTTATAGTCAGGATGTTCTGAATTTGGAAGCATTTTTTGTTTTAATTGAGACATTAAATATTGCTGATATTTAAGCATGTGAAACTGGCAATTTAAAGCCCTCATTGCTAAAGTTGCAGATGTGTATACTTCATAGGTTTATACTAGGCTATCTGCCCTAAGGCATTTATAAGCCTAGCCCAAAGTTTTGTGGCTTACGCCACCCCTTATATGAAAAAATACTGTGCCCATTAGTTTGTTGTGCCTCTGTCCAGCAGTGACACAGAGATGATTCCCGGGGTAAACCTACGATCTCCCATCCACAGGTCAAGATTTCTCTTGAACAGAGCCAGCGAGGTGCTCTGCCTCACATGGACCGGGATTTTATTCCACAGCATAGGGAGTCTCTGAGTGATAAATCTATCCCTCCAGCACATCCTATTTATATCCGTGCTAAGGTTTAAGTCGCTTGCTCTAGTGGTTTTGGTGGATTTGGATTTTTTTGAGGTGGAGCATGTCCATTAATTCGGGTTGGACATGGCCTTGTATGTCAAGCACATGTCACCTCTGAGCAGACGGTATGCGACTGAATAGAGCTGGAGTTTCTTCAATCTGGCAGCATATGACAGATTTTGGAGTCCCTTTATCTTTTGGTGAGGAACTTTTGGGGTCTCTCCAATTGCTGCAGATGTTGGGTGAGATACATCCCGAATGGGGCATTGTACTCGATCATTGGTCTGATAAGTAAAGAGTACAGGGAACAATGACCTCACTAGATCTGGATGTGAATCCCTTCATGATCAGGTGGGCAATGTAGAAGGTCTTTCTAACCACTTTAGCAACGTGAGTGTCAAAAGAAAGGCCACTGTCAACCTGGGTCCCCAGGTCCCTGATAACCTCTTCTGTGCTTAGTGGATTGCCACCTATATGGTAGCTTGGGGTTACCTTGTTTTCCAAGGGTATGACTATACATTTTTGGCGTTTAACTTCAGGCCATGGCTCTGGCACCAGCTATCTGTTTCCGTGAGTCCCTTCTGAAGGATATCCGTGTCCGATGCACTTTCCACTATGGCGCCCAGTTTGCAGTCGTCTGCAAACTTTGTCAGCCATAGTCCTCCCATGTTGGCCTGTACTTCTGAGAAGTAGATGCCGAACAATAGGGGGCCAAGGACCGAGCCCTGTGGGACACCAGTTGTGACCAGCTTGGAGTCTGACATAGCGCCAGCAACTCTAACCCTGTGGGTTCTGTCCTTAAGCCAGTTTGCAACCCATCTTGTGACATGGATTTACATTTAAGCTGGTAAGTTTTTCTACAATACCCGAATGGGGTATTGTGTCGAAAGCCTTTGCAAGGTCAAGGTAGGCTGTATGGACTGCCTTTCCCTCATCAATGGCCTTGGTGACTGTTTTGAAGAAGTCGACCAAGTTCAAAAGGCATGCTCTGCCCTTGATGAAGCCAAACTGGGTCGGGTCCAATGTCTGCAAGTCCCCTATATCTTTGTTTATGAGCTCCATTATGATCCTCTCCATAGCTTTGCAGACTAAACTTGTTAAGCTTATGGGGTGGTAATTACCAGGGTCTGTAGAGGCACCGCCTTTGTGGAGTGGGAACACAGTTGCCGTACGCCACTCCTTGGGCACGTATCCTGTGGTAAGGCTGAGATTAAACAGCTGCCTTATGTGCGGGTTTAATTCCTCATTTAGCTCGTGTAGCACACAGCCGGGGACACCATCCGGTCCCATTGATGCTGTGTTTTTAGCTTTAGATAGAGCAGTTTTCACCTGCGCATTTGAGATGTCTGGCAGGCTACACTCAGCTGGGATAGTTATCTCTCCTTTAGGGGGGGAGAGGGGGGTGAAGTTTGCACTGAACCTGTCTGCCAGTATGTTGGCAATGTCTGTGGGTTTAGTGATTTTTGTATCATTTTGGACTAATTCTGAGCATATCTGGGAGTTTCCACCCAGGTTCCTAACATAGCTGAAAAAGGCCTTATGATTGTCCTTTGAATCCATGGCAATTTTTCTCTCAAAATTGGCCTTAGTTGATTTTATGAGTGCTCATATTTTTTTACTAATAATAATCAGGGGTGACTTCCCTTTTATGGATTTTGTTCTATCATGTAATAGCTTTCTCCTCTTATTGTAAAGTTTGTTAATGGCTGGGGTCCACCAGACTGGACGTTTGCCCTTTGTGGAAAGAGTCTTGGTTTTATTTGGGATTGCCTGATCCATGTAGTCCCCCATCTGTCTAATGCTCTAGAATCCCTGTCAGAGGGAACTGGACTTTTAGCTGTAGAAGCCTTAACCCCTTTGGGACCCTGGGAAACAGTTTCTGGGTCAGTGACAGGGCTTTTATAAAGAAATTTGTGAGAGTCACGGACTCTGTGGTATCTGTCTGGTTTGACTGGAGCAGGAGGCAAAGAATCAGGATTTAAACTGGATTCAGAGTACACATCATCCAGAATGTCTAACACTGGTGGAGGGGTCTGTGCTGAGGCAGTAAAAGGAAGTCTCTGAGCCTTTTCTTGGATTCTGAGTAATCCTGGCCCTCCCAATGAAAATGCTCCCTCATGGTATGTAAAGTTTCCCCAAAAGAGTAGTCCTCTGGAGGAGAGGTTGAAGGAATTGATTCTTCAGCATCAGAATCCTCATAGGGGGGTAAAGAGTATCCCTGATCTGAAGAGGAATCCGAAGAAATGGAAACCTGGTCAGAGGAGTCATAGTCTGCATCCTGCCTAGGCCTTTTATCAGGAGGGGGATGGGAACCCCTGATCAGAGTAATTAAGTCTTCAGCCATTTTGAGCATTTGTTTCTTAGGCATCGAGGCCTGTCCTGGTGAATGCTGTACTTGCTTCTTTGTCTTTAAAGGGGTTTTAGACTTGGCCGAAGATTTGATGGTAAGTTGAGTAGGTCTGAATACACTCTCTGAAGCAGAGGGCTGCTCAGCAGCTCCGGATCCCTCTGAAGGGTTAGTTTCGGTAGGCCCTAAATCTTGAGTATCCAGAGGCCCAGCCATCTCCACGTGGGAGTTGGAGGCGGCCTGTGGCTCTGAGGTAGCGGTCATCAGGGGCTGTGAAGGCGCCTCGCTGAAAACCGGAGAACCAGCGACTGGCCTAGAAGAGGATTCATAATCAGTTTTGGACCTCAGATGCCTGTCTTTGTGCTTTTTGTGTATCCCGGTCGTCGGTTGTTCCGAAGGCATGGTATAATTGAATTTTCTGCCGAAATAATGTCGGGCAAAATCAAACCGACGTTTAATAGTGCGCTTGTTAAATCTAGCACAAAACCGACAACTAGTGACATCGTGGTCTGGGCCTAGGCATGGGATACAGTAAGAATGAAAATCCTTATGAGGTATTTGCTTCCCACAAGAAATACAATTATTAACTTTTACCGACATCGGTCTGAGGCAAGAAAAAGTTACCCCAACGGGGTACTTAGCTTTATAGAAAACTTTGGTTCTGAAATTCGAATTGAAAATCTCAGGATTCGGCCGACCGGCACTTGCGAACTGCTTTTACTTTGGGCACCGCGCGGCAAGAAAAACTGAAGAAAATGGCGTCGGCTGCATCTTGTATACCCCTGGCGCACAGACGTCAGGGAAGAAGCGACAGCAACCGACATCGGACCAAGACTTTGGAACTCTGGCCGACTGCGGGACCGCCTGACGGCAGGATAACCCAAGTATAATGATTGCAGCAGTGAAACATGATGAACATCCATTGGCTCCAAGCACTCTGGCTCCGAAACCTCAAGGGGAATCAGAGGAGTAATCGTAGAAGGTGGAAGGGGTTGCATCGGCTCAAAAGCATCGGGTGTCTGAGCTGATAAAATTTTAACAAAGGCTGGTACCTGAAGAAGCCTCATCACGACGCGATCCACGTCCAAATCAGAAAGCCTACTACAGGCCCACGATGAGTGATTCAAGGAAGCCACCGACTGAAGGATCGGCGATTTTAAAGTAGGAGATACCGGCTCCAATACAGGGGACCGGCTCCTACTCAAAGTTGTCATCGGTTCCGAGGACCTTGGAACCGAGACAGTTTACTTACTAGATTTCGACTTAGGTGTCGGTAAACTTCCCTTGGAACTTAGAGGTTTTGAATGTTTCTCCAAGTCCTCTTGAAAGGAGGATTTAAGCAATTCTCTATCTAGAAGTTTTCTTTTTCTCTCCATCAGTACCCTGGAACTGAATGAGTGGCAAATGGCGCAATTCTCTTGAAGATGGACTTCACCTAGGCAATAAACACAGTCTGTGTGCCCATCCGTAATTGACATTTTCTGCCCGCATCTTGGACACTATTTAAACCCAGATTTTGCCTTTTCCTTCTCTGGAACTGACATACTTAGTTTACAGTTATTTGACCAAAAAACAAGATAAAGCTATTCTTAACAACAGCAAAAAAGTTAGATTAACTACAAACATACACACACACACTAAACTATTACACATGGTCTTATAGCAACTGCAGACTGTAATTAAACTAGCAATTACTCAAATGTTCTAACTTAACCTATGGGATAGGAAACACTCAAAGGAAAATAGGCTACAAGGCCCAACAGCAACTCACTCTATATTACAAAATAAAAATTTAAGCCTACTGGGTGATTAAATGCAACTCTGAGAATCTCAGTAACTAAAGAAAACTATAATCAATAGGCTAATATATTGCTCTAATAGAAGCAAGAAAAACAATTACACTGGCCTGAGCAAAGCTGAAGCCTCCGATCAGTTGCAGCGGCAAACTAGATCTGAGGGAGGTTCATAGTGCTTCATGGGATAGGGATCTGGCTTCGAGCTGGCTTTAGACCTTGAGCTTTTGTAGTTGGCCGGCTCCGAACTCATCAGTAAGAATAAATGGCGAGATGGAACAACTTCACATAGAAGGTCCAGAATTGGCTTCAACCTCAACGTTAGGCATATCAGATGAGACCAAAGAAAGGTGAACCAGGCTTGTTGGGGCCAGAAGGGGGTAATGATGATTACCTTGTTCTTCAACCGGAGAGCCTTCTTTAAAAACTAAGGAATTAATGGCAGAGGAGGGAAGGTGTACAAAAAAGACCAGGAGGCCAAGCATGGACCAGAACATCTATGGGTGACTGTACCTGAGGGGGAATCAAGTCAAAGTACCTGCTGTAGTAGTTGTTTTGAGGGGATGCAAACAGATAGCAGCAAGGCTGACCCCATTTCTGGAAGATCAGTTTTGCCGTGGATCAATTTACAGACCACTTTGTGAGGTGTGAGTAACACTCAGCTGAGCCTCTCCACTAATACGTTAGACTTTCCTAGAATATGTGTTGCTATCAGAAAACAGTTGGTAGAGATCACCCACTGCCATACCTTCACTGCTTCCTGACATAGGGGGGCAGGACCTGGATCCCCCCCTGTTTGTTGATGTACCACACCACAGGCATATTGTCTATATCACAGTAGTCCCCAGAAGTAGAAGGCCATGAAGATCTTGCAATGCTAGAAGAACCGCCCTCATCTCCAGTACATTGATATGCAAGTTGTTCTCCTGGGGCACCCATGTGGCTCGTACTTTCCAACCAAGATAATGCCACCCTCCACCCCATCTGGGAGGCATCTGTGGTCACCATGGCATTTGCAGGAGGAAGGATAAATGGACATCCTTGAGAGACATCTGCTGAGTGAAGCCATCAAAGCAGTGAATCCTTGCCTACTCGGGAGAGTTTGAAAGGGAAACTCAAGGGATTCCTGTGAAGAGACCATTGGACCGCTAACGTCCACTGCAGGACCCTCATGTGTAAGCACGCAGTAGGTAGAATATTTATAGTGGCCACCATGGAGCCCAATGCCCTGAGAATCAAGCTAGCTGGAGAGGTCAGGACAGCCAGAATCTGTCTGACAAGAAGTCATAAATTCATAATTCTCTCTGTAGTTAGAAAGGCTTGAGATACCCTTGTGTCCAGATGCACTCCAATAAAATGTATAATCTGACCTGGTTGCAGCAGAGATTTCTGGATATTGACTGTGATTCCTAGAAGAGGAGCCAGATATAGAAGGTAATCCCTGGCCTGGATCAGTAGATGTTTGTTTGACGTAGTCAGAAGCCAGAAGTCCAGACAAGGAAAAATCTGGAAACCTTGGAGCCTGAGGTGCGCTGCCACCACTGCCAAACTTTTTGTGAACACCTTGGAGGCTGTGCTGATGCCAAAAGGGAGTGATCTGAATTGGTAGTAACTGGCTCCTAGTCAAACGTAGATATTGCCTGGTGCATCTGTCCATCTTTATGTGGCAGTACACATCGTTCAGGTCTACAGAACACATCCAATCATTCATCTTCAGAAGGGGTAATATGAACTGGATCATGACTGTCCTGAACTTCGTGTGCTTCATCAACTTGTTCAAGGTGGTGAAGTCCAGAATCATCTGTAAGTCCTCTGTTTTTTTTTTTTTTTTGGGCACTAAAAAGAACCTGGAGTAAACACCTGATCTGACTTGATCACGGAGACCTTTAGGATGACTCTTTTGCTTAGCAGTTTTTCTATTTCTAAGGCCATATTCTCCCTTTGACTGGGGGGAACATCAAGAAGGCAATTTCTTTGTTAGGGAACTTCTAAAAAGGGAATGTAGTATCCTCTGGATACGATCCTTAGCAACTAGCGATTATTTGTGACGGCCTCCCAGCTTGCTAGTGCAGGGAGAAGCACGCCCCAACTGGGCAGCCAGGCAACCATTCAGGGAGCTCTGAAAGGGTCGATCCGAGAAAGATTGTCATGACCCTTGGTTCGGCAGACCCCCCTTGGCCACGTGGGCAGTGTCTTCCACTCTGGTTGTTTCCCCCCTCTTCCCCAGGGGAAAAAATCTCCATATGCATCCTGAAAAGGAACCTGGGACTTATGAAACCACATCTTTTTACTCCCACAGTGGTTCCTACAAATGGATCTTTGTGGGGTAGAAAAATGGATCCCGATGGCAGACCGGGTCTTTCCGTCCTTTTCACTGCGGGAGAGAGTCACAAACCGTAGGTCAAACAAGGTGGAGCCATCACGGGACATTGATAAAGGACTGTTTTAAGGGCTCTGTATAGTCACATAGCCTCACCCAAGCATGGCACCTTATGGCAATGCCGGAACCGGCCGCCCTTGAGGTATCCTCTGTGGCATGGGATATCAGCCTCATGGACATATTAGCCAGTGATTGGAGGGTGGTCAGTTTGGAGGAAAAGGTCTTCTCTATTCCTCCGCAGAAATGCACTCAGGGGACAAGCTAGAACGTTCCTTCACCAGATCCCTTTGTAGCCTCATAAAATGTGATAGATTGTTCAATGCCCTCAAGGTAAATGTGGAAGAGACATAAACTCTTTTCCCAAATCTGTCCAATGCTTGTGATTCTCTGCTTGGTGGGTGGACAGATGAGTTCTCTTGTGCGAGCTCCTTCTTGATAGCTGCCATGACAACTATGGCATCTACTGTGATACTGCTGCTCCAAAAAGTCTTCTCCAAAGGGGCACTCAAAATCTTGTCCGTCCCACTTGGAGATTGGTTCTATTGTATCTGGCTGCTTCCATGCCCTAGCTGACACTAGCTCAATAAGGGGGTTGGGCAGATAAGAGACACCCAGGTGGTAGATGGGCTGGACCCGAAAGCCACCCACAGAACAGATTCCTCCAAGTAAGGGTTTTGGGTAGACCAGCCACCTCTCTGGTGTAGGATTTCTAGAATATCTCCAAAGGAGATTTTGTCGGGTGGCAACCTGAACGACCCTTCTCCTTCTTCAAAATCAGTGTCAGTGGTGATGGATTCCTCGGGGAATCCATGTGCCTTCTCTTACACAACCTCTCCCGGGGGACTTCCTTGGTGAGATGTTCCGGGGAGGTATCAGAAGACTCTTGGAGATCCACAGAAAGGAGAGGGTGGAGACTTTCTGGGCCAGGCTATCCCAGTGGCAGACGTGAGGCCTCAGGCACCAGACCAGAACAGGGAGGCTCCCGAGGAGGTGTGCACCGAGGCTCTTTCAGGGTGGGAGAGAGCCCTCTCCACCACCTCAAAAGCAGAAGGCCTCCAGCACTCCTAAAGCAGTCCCCAAGGGGGAAAGACAGGTCCAAAAACTTTAGTGTCAATGTCAACCTCCTGGAGCCAACCTCGAAGCTATGGCTCTGAGACACACTTGGAACCAAAGCGGTCAGGGATGAGCGCATCAAAGAAACAGTCGGAGGTGATGAAGGAATCTTGATTGGCTCTGACACCCTGGCACCAGAGACCAGCAAAACTAAGGGCTCTGATACCAAAGAGCAGGTTCGAGAAGGAGCTACTGTCAAAATGGTGAAACCCTCACAGATTCAGATGTGAATGGAGCAGACACAAGGCCCATCTAGATCTGGGCCTCAAGGAATGGCCTCATCAGTCTGCCCACGTCCTTGAAAGTACGGTTTCGGTCAAGACCTGGAGGAAGCGGAAGACGGGGGTCTCAGAGACCTCCTGGGTGAGGGGAGGGTGATCACCTGGACAGTCCAATCAGCATTGAGCTTGGGGCCAAAACAGACATCAAGACAGCCACAGAAGGAGTAATTAGCCCTGAGACTGTTGGAGCCTTTTTTGGAGACTCCGAGGAGGACCTCATGGGTGAGTGCTTCCTGCTCTCCAGGGCCTCATGGAACTTTTTGGAGGGGAGTTGAGGCCCTGAAGTGGAAGGGACTCCAGAAGAGGAAGATGGAGGGCGCAAGCCCGCGAGGTTAAGCTTGCTCCTCCTATCCGTAAAGGCCTTAGGGTTGAAATCCTTGCACATCTCACGGTGGGACTCCAGATTTGCAGTTCCAAAGCAGTAAATACACTCCCTGTGAATATATCTTATACCCACAGGAATAGCATTTCTTGAAACCAAGTGGTTTCTGGTCAGCCATAGAGAAAGGAAAGGAAAGAAAAGAAATACTTTTTTTTTTTTTTTACTAGAAGGAAGGGAAAGGGTTTATGCGTGAGAAACCAGATTAAAAGAGCAATGAAAGGGAAAAAACACAACTAGCAGTAAACATAAAGAGGTAGAAGAAGATAGTACAAGTACAAAACATCTTTAAAAGTAACACCCGCACTCAAAGAATTAACGAAGGAGCTCAGAGCCCAGGAATCTCACTGCTGAACAAGCGAGCGGCAAACGAGATCTGAGGTAGTATGGGGAGCGGGGCATTATGGATAGAGGGGAGGAGCTCAAGTCTGGAATCTCAAGCTTGGATAGCGGTAGGTTGGTTCCGAGGGACAGAACGGAGACCCACAGATTAATGGAAATGAAGATGACAATATGTCTCATTTGTCCTGGGTAACGATGTTCAAAAGAATTTACATGTTGAACAGAAAAATGAACATGAGCTCTTTGCTGATATTATGGAAGTGAAAAGTCTTGATACAGTGAACTCTGAAAATGTCAGAAGCAGTGCAAGAATACAAATTAGAAGAAACGCAAAGAATAAGAAAAATGCAGAAGTTAATATATTAAAGTGTTTTCCAGAAACAGTGAAGTATCATGCAAAGTTGTTTCATGCAATATGTCTAAAAATATACCTCTAAGAAAGCTGTAACCTGCAAAAGCATGTAACCTGGGAATGGAACTATTGATACAAAGATTACTGAAGCTCTCAGAGATGCACCAATATTAAAATATAATAAAAATATGACACTTGTGCTGCAAGCAGACAAAGCCAGAATGGCAAAGCAGCTGCGATTTTACAGAAGAAAAGACAGGTTATCTATGCATCCAGAGCATTTACATATACACAAGATATTTGCTCAGCAAGAAAAGAAATCATAATGAATAGTGTGTAACTTTATAAGGATGTGAGAAATTCTATAATTGTTTAAGATGAAGTTAAGGACCAGTATTTCCTACAAAGAATATTCAGAAAGTCTACGTACAAAACAACTTTGAAACTGAATACGTTATTTCTTCTACAGAAATAGGATCTGAAAGTGATAAATAGACTAGGCAATGAAATGCACATGGCAGATAAGTTTCAGTAGAGCAGCATTTGCCACAGGTTCATGAAGAACTTCTAGAACAAGATTATTTCCATAATACCACAGGCAACCACTGACAGAACAAAGTGAAAACATTTCCAGAGATGCACTAACATGAATTAAAAAGTACAGCTGTGTTAAGAGCTTTCCAAACCGTAAATGTTCAAGTATATCCAGTGTTGCAGTACTAACTCCTAGAATTCCTGCTTGCAGAAGCCTGACAGGTGACCAAACTTCCAGAACTCTTCATCCTTCCTCTGCTTGGTTTATTGGAAAAGTACAGTTGTAAACACTTAACAACAATGTAGATGTTCGAGTGTATTCACTGTTGCAGTCATCACATTTGGGTTATCTGCCTGCATACCAGAGTCTTCAGATTTCTGCGTCGGATGCTGTCGCTTCTTCCTTGACGTCAGGTAGTCAGGGGTATAAAACATGCGGCAGATGCCATTACATCAGTTTTTCTTGCCCCAGATGTCAGGTGCCCCCACAATAGGAAGCAATTAAATGGTATGGTAAACCCCCATCAAAAAGGAAATACACAAAACAAAAATATATACCAACAAGAAGGAGAAGTAGAGCCAAGATAAGACAGGGGGCTGGAGGGAGGGTAAGTACAGTTGTGCACACTTACCATAAATGTAGATGTTAGAGTGTATTCACTGTTGCAGTCATTACATTTGGGTAATCCTGCTGGCAGGTTGCCCTCAGTCGGCCCGAATTCCAAAGTCTTTGGTCCTGCATCGGCTGCTGTCACCCCTTCCCTGATGTCAGGTCATCAGGGGTATAAAAGAAGCAGCCAACGCCATTGTCTTCAGTTTTTCTTGCCCCAGATGTCAGGTGCCCCCTAAAAGGGTAGCCAAAATTTATATATATAAAAATACATGCACCAATATAAACTTTACCTTCATCTACAAGCAAATACACCACATAGGTTGTATAAATCAGAAAAGGAAACATAAGTTCCAACAGAAAAAAAGGGGGATGGCGGGTGGGTAACCCGGACTGCAACAGTGAATACATTCAAACATCTACCTTTATGGTAAGTGTACACAACTGTACTATGTTCTTCGTGTTTCACTGTTGCAGTCATTACATTTGGGTAGAGTCCCAAAGCTATGGTTGGGAGGCTGGAACTAAACAGCATTAGGAGCGGCTATGAGGCCCTGCAGAACTGCCGTGGCAAATCCTGCCCTGGATTTAGAGTAGAGTGGCAGATGATAGTGCTTTGTAAAGGTGTGCACTGAACTCCAAGTAGCAGCCTCTAAAATGTCTTTGGTTGGTACTCCCCTGAGAAAGGCTGCTGAAGTGGCTGCAGCTCTGGTTGAATGTGGCCTAATGCCCTTAGGCACTGGCTTGCCATGTTGAAAATAGAAACTACTGCAATGGATGGCCTATCCACTTTGAAATATTCTGCTTTGAGATACCCTTTCCTTGTGATCCTGCAGCATATGCCACAAGTAATTGCTCTGTCTTCCTGAAAACTTTGGTTCTGTCCAAGTAGAATCTAAGTTGTCTGTGTACGTCCAATGAATGCAGAATTCTCTCCTCCTTGTTCTGTGGATTTGGATAAAAAGTTGGTAGATGAATAGTTTGGTTAAGAGCCACACTGGACAACAATTTAGGCATAAAAGTCGGGTTTGTCCTCAGAGAAACCCTGTCTGGATAAAACATGATAAAAGATTCCACAGCCATGAGTGCCTGTAGCTCTGAAACTCGTCTTGCAGAAGTTATTACTAGCAGCAGAGCTGTTTTCCAAGATAAAAGCTTTATATCAGCAGTAGCAGCTGTCTCAAAAGGAGGCAGGGTGAATTTTTCCAAAACATAGTTGAGGTCCCATGCAGGCATTGATGATCTCCTTGGAAGCCTTAAATTTTTGGTTCCTCTGAGGTACTGCTTTAATAAAGGATGAGAAAAGATTGGCGGCTTTGTATTATAATGAGCCGAAATGGCAGAGGCATGAATTTTAATTGATGAAAAAGATAGGCCTTTGTCCAGCATCTCAGATAAGTATTGCAAAATCTGAGGAATATTTGGTACAGCTGTATCAGTTCCTTGTGCCTGATTCCAAGCACAGAATCTCTTCCATTTTCCAGCATAATATTTTCTAGTACTAGGCCTTCTGGCTTCCAAAATGACATCCATCACAGCTTTATTGAGAGGTGTGTTTTGTATGATTACATTATCCGCCATGCTGCCACGTTTAAAGTCCTGAGTTGGCTGTGCAGGATCTGATTTTGCCTTTTGGTACTCTCTGGCTGCAGTATTTGTTTTTTCCTTTTCTTCCTACCTAGTGATGCACTAACTGATTATATCCTGAATGTAAGTTGTTGTTGGGCTTACTCACCCCATTTTCATTTTCCCTCAGTAAGGTATTTTCCTATATATAACTTGTACTTTTTTTGTAATACCACCTGCATATTACGTTACCACCTTAATAATCTAATATTCATACTTTACCAAGCTACGTAGTGTTTCAGCTCTTCTTCTGAACTGATTGGCTACGCTCTCTCCTCTAGCTGTTTCTGCCCCGCTTCGCTCCCCTCCCTACCCCCTTATCCCACCCACCCCACGTACTCTTACACTTATACCTCACACTCCACACCCTCTCTTACATTGAACCTATCCCAAGTAACTAACTCATTTATAAAAGTCCTCCCACTCTGTACTTCCCTACTTTCCATATTACCCTCTCTTTGCTATCTTCCCTCCCTCATAAACCTTTAGCTTATACCTTGACCATTCAACCTAGCTTCTCTTACTTATACTATAGTCATATCCTAACTTTTACTTTGAAATTTCCTTTCATCCTCTCCTCAGTATGTCGTCTAAGACTAACAGAACCCCATCCAAGACCTATGCAACTAAAAATAACCTAGCTAAGCTACTACCCCTGCTTATTCCTTCTCTAGTTCTCACACTACCCTATCTCTTGACCTCATATGAAACGAAATATAATTACCACTTTAAATATTCTCTCAAACAAACAGCCTCAGATCTCACAACTCGAAATTTCACTCATTTAAACATTACATCCACCTCTTCCTACCTCCTAGCCAAATATCATAGACTATCCCACATTAAATCTAATAATCTTACGTTAAGGAGAATAAAATACCTATCTAACTTCTCCTGTAAACCACACTTACAATATAACCCCTCTACCCTAACAGATGGTGACATACATCCCAACCTGGGGCCCTTAAATACTTCTTCTGAAGCCAGACCTATTATTTCAAACTCCTCCCTTTCATTACCAACCTCTAATTCAAATACCTTACTTATAGGACATCTTAATATCCGAAGTGTCAACAACAAAGTCACCCATCTCCACTCTCTTCTTGAATATCACTCCTTTGATATCTTCTGTCTAACTGAAACCTGGTTAAAACCCTTTACTAAAGATAATGAAATTATTCCCCCAGGCTACAATATTCTGAGACTAGACCGCAATACTCATAAGGGTGGGGGAGTAGCACTTCTATTTAAGACTGAACTAAATATATCCTTAGTACCCTATGATCCTCAGGAGGATACCAAGACTGAACTCCTTATTTCAAAGCTGCAACTAAACCCAAATAAATCAATCTATATTATCTGTATCTATCTACCTCCTGGAAATAACTCTACAATAATAGAAAATATCCTTAGTTGGGCTTCTTCCACTTACCCACAAGAAACTGTTATACTTGGAGACCTCAACCTCGACTGGTCCTCAGTCAACACTAACAACCCAGCCTCGCATATTAATCTCCATGGCTTTACTCAGACAATAAACACCACTACTAGGATTAATAAACCTAACAAAGAAAGTATACTAGATTGGATTCTTGTTAACAAACCGCAACAAACATATCAAGCCGGTACTTTGCCTGATGACATTAGTGACCACATTTTAACTTACATCATAAGACAAAAGAATGTCACTACTAATACCCCAACCTTTAGGATCTCACGTAGTAATAAACATTTTAACCCTATCCTATTTAAGACTGAACTAAATGCCTGTAACTGGAACCCTCTAAAAACTCTTCCACTTGAAGAAGCTGTTAAATATTTTAACACCACATTCTTAACAATCCTAGATAATCATGCACCAAAACGAACCATCAGAGTTAAATCTAAACCAGCCCCCTGGCTAACTAAAGAAATAAGACAAAAAATGTTACTCAGAAACAAATCTTGGATAAAATGGAGAACTAGCAAATCTCCCTCAGATCAACAGACCTTTAGACACTTAAGAAATAGTACCAAAAAAGCCATTCTTTCAGACAAAAAAAACCTACTATAGTAATCTCCAGCAAGTGAATCACAATAATCCCCAAAAATTCTGGTCAACCCTAAATAGACTTCTTCACCCTGGACAGACTACCACTCCCTCCCCCTCTGGGTCTGAAAAGAATTCATCCCATGAAACTGCCAATGCCTTCAACTCCTTCTTTACTGACACCATCAATTCACTGGCCTCTCACCTTTCCATTGACAATTCTGGCATCCCTGATCTCACATCTTCTAATCTATCAACCTTCAAAGTACAACCCATTTCTACCACCTTTATCCAAAAATGCATCTAAAAACTTAAACCTTGTACCCCCTCTGCTGACCAGTTTCCATCTGAATTCCTTCAAAAAGCAGCTAATGAAATAGCCTATTCCATATCCATTCTTATAAACAGAACTATTAATGAAGAAACCATACCTGATATCTGGAAAATCTCTCGCATCATACCCTTACATAAAGGAGGTACCTCCAATGAATACTTTAATTACAGGCCTATAGCTCTCTTGTCTCCACTAGCAAAAATTATGGAAAAATGTGTTCACTATCAGTTAATGAGTCATTTAACTAAACATAACATTCTAACTAACTGCCAACATGGCTTTAGGCCTTTTCATAGTACTACCACTGCTCTCCTTTCCTTTACGGACTTTATCAACAAGAACCGCAATAATAATATTCTATCATCAGCACTCTTTATTGACCTGTCCAAAGCCTTTGATATGGTCAACCACCCCCTGCTCATAAAAATTTTGGAATCTCTTTCTTTAGAACCCAAGGCTATCCACTGGTTTACTTCCTATCTCACCAACAGGAAACAGGCAGTCCTCTGGGATAACAAACTCTCTTCGCTTCTTCCAATTTCACTTGGTGTCCCCCAAGGCTCTATTCTCGGACCTCTTCTACTCTCCTTATTTATAAATGACCTACAAGTAGCTATACCCCTAGCCACATGCATACAATAAGCTGATGACTCCACACTTATTTGTTCTGCTAAAACCATCTCTGAGTTACAAACAATTACTCAAAATGTATTTTACACAGTTGAGGCATGGTTCTTAAGACGCTGTCTACTTTTGAATGCTAAAAAAACAAAACTCCTCCTCTTTAAGCCCACTACTAGGTCCCCCACATTAGATTTCTCTATCTCATCCAGTAATGGCACCCTTATATTCCCTGACTCTACCACAAAGCTGCTAGGTGTCACGATTGACAACAGCCTTACCTTTGATATTCACATCAATAATACCATTAAAACTGTAAACAGAAAATTGGGCTCCTTCTACAGAATTAAAACATTCTTAACCCCTACAGCCAAAGTTACACTTGCCCACTCTCATCTTATTTCCACTCTTTTCTATGCCTCACCTATTTATACTAACCTGAAGAAAAATAATCTCTCTAAACTGGCTAACACTTACAATAGTATCGCTAGACTTGTTACTGGTAATCAATTTAGAACTCACCACTGTCTGAACCTACAGCAACTTCACTGGCTTGAACTAAAAAACATGCTGTTTCTTTCCCAACTTACCTTTGTCCATAGGGTATTCTATCAACCTAATAACACACCTGTACTTTCCAACCTTTTTACCCCTTGCTCTAACCTCAATTCACTTCGCTCCTCAAGCAAACTTCTAGTAACTTTAACTAAATCTAATAACTTTGCTGGTGACTCCCTTTTCTCCAACACCATTGGAAAATACTGGAATCATCTTCCTATTGAACTAACTTCCATTCCATCTCCTGCTCTTTTTAAACAAAAACTTAGAATTTACCTTAAAAAACACTGGTTATGTCCCTGCTTTAACCCCGACTAAAACTCTGACTTCCACAATTTCCTCTCCTTTTCTCTCTCCCTCTCCTTTATACCTTCTCATTACTTTAGTGGTATACTACCTCCACTTTAAAAGTTTTTCCTCTCAACTATCCTCCCTCCAAGTGGTAACTCTTCTAATCCACAAATAATGCAGATAGTATATGAATTTAACTAATTTTTTTTACTCTATATTTACTATTAATGTCTTTTCTTTTTACACTATCTTTTTATGTCTTAAATGTTAAATAATGTTAAATAAAGTTGTGCTTTTTTTTTATATGATATGTATGTTGAATCCCATGATGTAATATTGTATATTGTCTATTCCCACCATATATTATTCTTTTCATTTTTTGAATATTATGTAACTGTTTTGTCTCTATGTGGTATGTGGAGCTTTTCTCCCAGGGCCTCTGCTGAAAATGGAAATATATCCAGTCAGACTAGCCCGGTTAACAAATGTAAAATAAAAATAAAAATAAAATAAATAAATAAATAAAAAATTATTGTTTGACTGGGACAGTAGATGGGGTATTTGAGGTAAGGTCCAAGCTGGGCATGGAGACAAATTCCTTAGGATTGGATACCAGTACTGGCAGGGCCAGTCTGGGGCAATCAGTATCATCTTTGGCTTCTCCTGTCTGACCTTTAGGAGTACCTTGGGGAGGAGTGGCAGAGGAGGAAAGGCATATACTGATAGGTTTTTCCAGCTGAAACATAAGGCGTCCATTTTCCATGCTTGTCTGTGATATGTCCTTGTGCAGAATCTTTTTAGTTGGTAGTTGTGAGGGGAGGCAAATAGATCTATGTCCAGACATCCCCATTTCCTTGTTATCATGCTGAAGACTTGTGGATCCAGCTGCCACTCGTGGGGATCCATAAGGTTTCTGCTTAGTTCATCTGCCAGAGTATTTTCCTTTCCTGGCAGGAATTCTGCCTGCAGATGTACTTGGTAAGTCAATGCGGTGTCCCACAAAGTCATAGCTAGTCTACAAAGGGGGTAAGAATGTGTGCCCCCCTGCTTGCTTATATACCACATGACCATGGTGTTGTCTGTCTTTATCAGTAGTTGTCCCGGATGAAGTAGGTCCTTGAAGGCTGTCAGTGCATTTTGAACAGCTAGCATCTATTTTTGATTGATATGTAGATGCATTTGGTTTGAGGACCATGTGCCCTGAATGCATCTTCCTGCCATGTGGGCACCCCAGGCATAATCTGATGCATCCGTTGTTAGTGTCTGCCTGACTAGGGGTAATGTGATTGGCTGTCCTTTGTTCTGGTGACAAGCCACCGCCCACCATTGAAACTCCTGTTGCAGGCAGGGAATGAGAGTAATCATTGTCTCCAGGCTGTGGCAATGTTGAGTCCAAACACTTTTTAGGTACCACTGAAGTTTCCTCATATGCAGTCTTGCATATGGAATTAGTAGGATGCAGGATGCCATGAAGCCCAAAGCCTGCAGAATTTTTCTTGCAGATAACTGGGCCTTTGTTGCCAACATCTTGAAATAGGTAGTCAGTTGCCTTTGTTTGTCTGGCGTGAGATAAGCCATCTGGGCAGTTGTATTTAAGCTTGCACCCAGGAATATTATCTCTTGAGAGGGTACTAGTTTTGATTTTCGTTGACTGTGTACCCTAGGCATGTTAGAAGTCTTTTCACAAATGCCAGATGCTGTAGAAAAATGTCCTTGTTCTCTGCTTGAATTAGACAGTCGTCCAAGTAAGGATATATTTGTACTCCTCTTTGTCTGCAGAATGCAATTACTGGTGCCAGGCACTTTGTAAAGACCCATGGCGCAGTAGATAAGCCAAAGGGCAGTGCAGAGAATTGGTAATGCATTGAGCCAGCCTTGGATCTGCATGATTGTCTGACTGGGACATGCAGGTATGCCTCTTTTAGGTCTAAAGTCACAAGCCAAGCATTCTTGCCCAGCATGGGCAGAAGCTGCTGCAAAGTTAACATTTTGAATTTTGGTATATCCAGGAATGTGTTCAGAATAGATAGGTCCAGTATTGGTCTCCAGGCCTTGTCCATTCTGGGTACCAAGAACAGTCTTGAGTAAAATCCTTGTCCCTGCTCTTGCTCTGGTACTTGTTGAATGGCCCCAATATCCATGAGGGATGAGACTTGTTTTTGTGCCTCTGCCCATTGATTTTTTGGCAGATCTTGCCAGCCGTTTGCCTTTGGCAGGGTATGGAAATGGAACTTGTAGCCTTGTGACACTATGTTTAGAACCCACTTGTCCTGGGTTATAATGTGCCAATTTTGAGAAAAAGTGCTAATTTTCCCCCTAAGGGTGCTGCCAGGAGATATGTGCTTGATGCAGGCAGGGGGGAGTCATTGGGACTGTTTCCTGTAAGGTTGTGATTTGTCTTCTCCACCTTTGGAGATAGAAGCACCCCATTGCTTTGACCTGTATGAACCTTGCACCTGGGATCTACCTCTAGGGCATCTGGATCTGCCCCTTTGAGGTCTGTCTGACACAGGAAAGGACCAATTCTTTGTAGGCCAGTGTCTACTAAACCTAGGTGGCTGTACTTGTAAGAAATCTTTGACAGTTTGCATAGATTTAGCTTTGTCCTCCATTTTCTTTAACACCGCTTCTGCCTTAACACCAAACAAAGTATCATGTTGTAAAGGTGCATCTAATAATTTAACTTTCACATGATCAGGCAGATTTTGTTCCTTTAACCAAGCATGCCTCCTAATTACAGAACCCGTAACTGCGGCCCTGCAGGAGGCCTCCAAAGAATCAAAACCACATTGCAAAGTATGCTTTCCAACTTGTTCAGCTGCATGCAATAAATCCTGCATTTCCTTGTTTTCTGCATATTCAGAGTTTAACATTTTCTGTTTAAGCAATGCCATGACATGTTGCTGATATTTGAGCATGTGAAACTGATAGTTTAAGGCCCTTATAGCCGAGGTAGCAGATGTGTAAACCTTTTTTCCCATCTATCCAGTGCCCTACAATCTCCGTCAGAGGGGGTAGGGTTTTTTGCAGAGGAAACCTCAACTCCTTTGGGACCCTGTGAAATAGTCGCTGGGTCTGCAGCAGGGTTTTTAAAAAAGAATTTATGAGAGTCAGGAACACTAATATCTATCAGGCTTAACATGAGCTGGAGGTAAGGAGTCAGGGGTAAGACTAGACTCTGAAAACACATCATCTACAATGTCTAACACAGGTGGAATGGCTAGAGGCCTGTGTTGACGAAGTAAAAGGAAATCTCTGAGCCTATTTATAGGTTCTGAAAAATCTTGGCTCTCCCAGTGGAAATGTTCCCTCATGGTATGCAAGGTTTCCCTAAACGAATAGTCCTCTGGAGGAGAAGCTGAAGGTATAGATTCTTCAGCATCAGAATCCTCATGGGGGGAAGAGAATATTCCTGATCAGAAGAGGTATCAGAAGAAATAGAAACCTGCTCTGAAGATTCATAGTCAGTCTCTTGCCTAGGCCTCTTATCAGGAGGGGGGATGGGAACCCCTGATCAAGGTAATCAAGTCTTTGGCCATTTTGAGCATCTGTTTTTTGGGCATAAAGGCCTGTCCACATGGCTCTTGGGTTTGTTTCTTTGCTTTAGAAGGTTCTTTAGTATTTGCCTTTGAAGCTGAAGTCAGTTTAATGTAAAGATGTTTAGGTCTGAATACACCCTCAGAAGCCGGTGCCTGCTCAGCGGCTCCAGACCCATCTGAGAGAATAGTATCCGAGGCTCCAATACCTTGAGTTTCCAGTGCGGTAGCGGCCTTCGACTCTAAAGTAGCGGGCGTCAGAGGCTACGAAAGCACCTCACTGAGAACCGGCGACTGGCTTAAGAGAAGCTTCGTTGTCGGTTTTGGGCCTCGGTTGTTTATCTCCCTCCTTTTCTTTGCGTTTTTTGGGAACTCCGGTAGTCGGATGGCTATCCAACGACATTTCTAGATAATTAAACTGGCGTCCAAAACACTTAAGAGTGCGTTGGTTAAATCCAGCACAAAACCGTCAACCAGAAACGTTGTGATCAGGGCCTAGGCAAGGAATACAGAAATAATGAAAGTCCTTATGAGGTATTTGCTTTCCATAAGAAATACAATTATTTACTTTTGCTGACATCAGTCTGGAGTAAGAGAAAAGTTTCGCCAATGGGGTACTTAGCTTTATTGAAGACTTTGGATCTGAAATTCGAACACGGCAATCTCAGGAGTTGGTCGACTGGCACTTGCAAACTGCTTCTGCTTTGGGCACCATGCGGCAAGAAAGACTGAAGAAAATGGCATCGGCTGCTTCTTTTATACCCCTGATGACCTGATGTCAGGGAAGGGGCGACAGCAGCCGAAGCAGGACCCAAGACTTTGGAATTCGGGCCGACTGAGGGCAACCTGCCAGCTGGATTACCCAAATGTAATGACTGCAACAGTGAGACACGAAGAACATCCAGGACTGCAACAGTGAATACACTCGAACATCTACATTTATGGTTAAGTGTACACTACTGTACGATGTTCGTCGTGTTGCAGTCATCACATTTGGGTTGATTCCCAAAGCTAAGGAAGAAGGAAGTTAAAGAGCATAAGGGCCAGATATTAATCCCTGCAAGACTGCAGTGGCAAATCCAGCTCTGGATTTACAATAGATAGGCAAGTGGTAATGCTTGGTGAAGGTATGTACAGAGCTCCAGGTAGCAGCTTCTAGGATGTCCCTGGTAGGGGCCCCTCTGAGAAATGCCACAGAGGTAGATGCAGCCCTGGTGGAATGTGATCTTATTCCCTGTGGAGTAGGTTTTCCATGGTGTTTGTAGCAGAAAGTAATGCAATGGGCTATCCATTTGGAAATGGTTTGCTTTGAAATGGCCTTCCCCTCTGCCCCTGCAGCAAAGCTAACCAGCAACTGTTCAGATTTTCTGATAGGCTTAGTCCTATCCTAAAAGAATCTAAGTTGTCTGTGCACGTCCAGAGAGTGCAGTATTTGTTCCTCTTTGTTTTGTGGATTAGGGAAAAAAGTAGGCAAATGAATGGACTGATTGAGGGCCACAGAAGACACCACCTTGGGCATAAAGGAAGGATTAGTCCTGAGGGAAACCCTGTCCGCATGGAAGATAATGAAGGGTTCCACTGCCATGAGGGCCTGTAATTCAGGCACTCTTCTTGCTGAAGTGATGGCTAGAAGGAAGGCTATTTTCCAAGTAAGGGCCACAGAAGACACCACCTTGGGCATAAAGGAAGGATTAGTCCTGAGGGAAACCCTGTCTGCATGGAAGATTATGAAGGGTTCCACTGCCATGAGGGCCTGTAATTCAGACACTCTTCTTGCTGAAGTGATGGCTAGAAGGAAGGCTGTTTTCCAAGAAAGGAATTTCAACTCTGCTGTAGCAGCTGGTTCAAAGAGGGGAAGAGTGAGCTTTTCCAATGCAAAGTTAACGTCCTAGGCTATAGTGGGAGCTATCCTGGGGGGGTCTTAAATTTTTGGCCCCTCTAAAGAACTGCTTTAGCAAGGGGTGAGGGAAGAGGGGAGGCTCAGTATTATAATGTGCTGCAATGGCAGAGGCATGAATTTTAATTGACGAGAAGGATAGGCTCTTGTGGAGCATTTCTGTTAAGTACTGTAGAATATGAGGTAAGCTAGGCACTGTTTTGCCCATCCCTTGGGCCTGGATCCAGAAACAGTATCTTTTCCATTTTTCAGCATAGGATTTTCTAGTACTAGGCCTCCTTGCCTCCAGAATAACATCCAGTACCTGCTTACTTACAGATGCTAGGGGACAGCTCATGGAATTACCTAGGGTGCAAGGTTCAGGGTTTGAAGCTGAGGGTGCAGAATCTGGCCCGCCTGCTGGGACAGCGGGGAAGGGGTCTGAGGCAGGTGCCATAGTTGTAGCAGTGTCATACTGCGCAAGAGGGGGTACCAGTGTTGGAGTGGCCAGTCTGGTGCAATCAGTATTGTCCTTGGCTTGTCCTGTTTGATTTCTAGTAGAACCTTCAAGAGGAGAGGCAGAGGAGGAAAGGCATAAATTGAGAGGCTTTCCCAGGTAAAGGACAGGGCATCCACTTTTCAAGCTTGACTGTGGGGCGTTCTTGTGCAGAATTTGTTCAACTGATAGTTCTGACAGGGAGGCAAACAGGTCTACCTCTGGAGTCCCCCATTTGTTCCTCAAGAGGTTGAATATTTTGGGTTCTAGTTTGCATTTGTGTGGGTCCATGAGATTTCTGCTTAAGTCATCTGCCAGTGAATTTAGTTTGCCTGGCAGGAATTGTGCTTGTAGGTGTACTTGGTAGCTCAAGGCTGTGTCCCACAAAGCCATGGCTAGTCTGCAAACAGGGTACGAGTGGGTTCCCCCCTGCTTGTTTATGTACCACATAACTGTGGTGTTGTCTGTCTTTACCAATAGTTGTCCTGGAAGAATACGGTCTTTGAAGGCTGTCAAGAGCATTCTGTACAGCTAACATTTCTTTTTGATTGATATGCAGGTGCATCTGTCTTGGGTTCCATTTGCCCTGAATGCACTGCCCTGCCATGTGAGCTCCCCACGCATAGTCTCATGCGTCTGTCGTTAGGTTTTGGGCGGCAGGGGGTAGAGTGAAAGGGAGTCCCTTGTTGTGGTAGCAGGCCTCTGCCCACCAGAGGAACTCTGTCTTTATACAAAGAGTGATAGAAATCATTGTCTCCAGGTCCTGAGAATGTTGACACCATAGGCTTTTTAGATACCATTGGAGTTTCCTCATATGCAGTCTTGCATATGGAATTAGAAGAATGCAAGAGGCCATGAACCCCAGAGCTTGCAGTATTTTCCTTGCAGATAGCTGGGGTTTTGTGGCCAATAGTTTGAAGTAGGTTGCCAAATAAACTTGTTTCTCCGGAGTGAGGAATGCCATCTGGGAAGCTGTGTTCAAGCTTGCTCCCAGGAATACAATCTGTTGGAAGGGTACTAGGTGAGATTTTGTTTCATTGATGGTGTACCCCAGTGAGGTTAGAAGTTTCTTTACAAATGCCAGGTGTTGTAATAGCAAGTCCTGGCTTTCTGTCTGAATCAGACAATCGTCCAAGTATGGGTAAATTTGAATATTTCTCTGCCTGCAAAATGCAATGGCTGGAGTTAGACACTTTGTGAACACCCTGGGCGCAGTAGATAAGCCAAAGGGAAGTGCAGAGAACTGAAAGTGCATGGAGCCCGTCCTAAAACGTAGGTATTGTCTGCAGGATCCTCTTATTGGGATGTGCAGGTAAGCTTCCTTTAAGTCTAAGGTTACCAGCTGGGCATCCTTGGCTAGCATAGGAAGAAGTTGTTGAAGAGTTAGCATTTTGAATTTTGGAACCACCAGGAAGGTGTTGAGAATAGAGAGGTCCAGGATAGGATGCCAGGAGTTGTCCTTTCTGGGTACCAGAAAATGTTTTGAATAAAAACCTTGTCCCCTTTGTTCTGCTGGGTCAGGCTGAATAGCCCTGATATTGAGAAGAGAGAGAACCTGCTATTGGGCCTCTGCCCACTGATTTGGGGGTAGGTCTGGCCAACAATTTGGGAGTGGTAGTGTGTGGAAGTGGAAACTATGTTCAAAACTCATTTGTCCTGGGTAATGAGTTCCCCATTTTTTGCATGCAGGGCGAGCTTTCCTCCTAAGGGAGCAGGTAGTAAGCAGGGCTTGGAAGGTTTAATGTTAAGTCATTGTGACATTTTTCCATAGGGGGGGTGGCTTACTACTCCCTGCTTTGGAGGTGGGAGCCCCCCACTGCTTAGATCTGTGCGTAGTCTGAGACTGTAGCGTAGGTGGTCTGCTGTTTCTGAGTTTGAACTGAGAAGGCCTGGAAGGTACTGGAAAGAACGAGTTCTTTGAAGGCAAATACCTACTGAATCTGGGGGGCTGTACTTGTAGGAAATCTTTTAACAGTTTGCATAGATTTAGCTTTTTCCTCCATCCTTTTGAGGACTACTACTGCTTTGTTGCCAAAATGCGGTCTTGGTTTAAGGGAGCATCCAGTAATTTAGCTTTAACATGATCTGGCAAGTTTTGCTCCTTAAGCCAAGCATGCCTTCTAAGTACAGACCCAATCACAGCAGCCCTGCAAGATGCTTCTAAAGTGTCAAAACCACATTGCAAAGTATGTTTACCAACTTGTTCTGCAGAATACATTAAATCTTGCAATTCTTTGTGTTCAGCACAGTCAGGAATCAACATCATTTTCTGTTTAAGTAGTCCTATAACATACTGCTGATACATTAACATATGAAACTGGCAATTTAAAGCCCTAATGGCCAAAGTAGCAGCAGTGTATACCCTTCTTACCCCATCTGTCCATGGCTCTAGAATCCCTATCAGAAGGGGTAGGATTTTTGGCAGCAGTAACCTTAATGCCTTTTGGTCCTTGGGAAATGTTCTCGGGATCCGCAGAAGGATTCTTGAAGAGGAACTTGTGAGAGTCAGGTACTCTGTAGTACCTGTCAGGTTTTCTGGGAGATGGAGGTAAAGTGTCAAGGGTAAGGCTAGATTCCAAGAAAGCATAATCTACAATGTCCAGAACAGGAAGGATAGCTAAAGGCCTGTGTTGAGGTAAGAGTAAGAATTCCCCAAGTCTCTTTTTGTAGTCAAGAGTAATCCTGGCTTTCCCAGCGGAAATGCTCCCTAAGAGTGTGCAAGGTTTCACCAAAAGAAAAAAATCTACTGGAGGGGAAGCAGAGGGAATGGAATCCTCATAAGTAGATAAGGGCAAATTCTGGTAATCAGAAGGAGCAGAAATATCAGATTCCTGATCAGAAGAATCAGAAAGAAAATCAGTTCTAGGTCTCTTAGTGGGGGAAGCCTGGCTTCCCCTAATTACGGTAATAAGGTCTTCAGCCATTTTAAGCATTTGTTTTTTAGGCATATGGTCCTGAGCCTGTGGTTTGGTCATCGGTTTTCTAGGCATAGAGTGAGTTTTTAGCATGGATGAAAATGATGGCGTCAGTTTAATATGAATGTCTGTAGGCCTGAATACACCCTCAGAATCCAGTGCCTGCACAGCGGCTCCATACCCATCCAAGGTAGAGACATCTGCAGGTTCCATAGTCGAAGAAGCATCTCGTGGTATACCAGACTCCGAATGGGTCTCAGTAGAGGCCTGCGAATCCGAAATAGCGGGTATCAGGGGCTGCAAAAGCACCTCACTGAGTACCGGCAGACTGGCGACTTGCTTAACGGAAGCGTCATCGGCAGTTTTGGATCTATGCGGTCTGTCTCTGTCTTTATCCTTATGTTTTTTCGGAAGAGCGGTAGTCGGATGGCTAGACACAGAACGAGAATGAAAGTAATTAGCTGCAAAAATACCCGACGACGAATAGTCCGGGCGTTGAACAAGGCACAAAACTGACAAGGGACGTTGTGGTCTGGCCCTAAACAGGGAATGCAGTAAGAATGAAAATCTCTATGAGGTATTTGCTTTCCACAGGTAAGACAATTGTTAACTTTTACTGACATCGGTTAGAGCAAGAGTATTTGGCTTTTTTGAAGAATTCGGGTCTGACACTTGAAAATGAAAATTTCAGGAGTCGGCCGACCGGCACTTGCAAACTGCTTCTGCTTCAGGCACCGCACAGCAAGAAAGACTGAAGTAATGGAGTCGGCTGCATGTTTTATACCCCTGACAAAGTACAGTTTTGTACCTACCAAAAATGTAGATGTCCGAGAGGTATGCATCTGCAGTCCTAACAAATGGGTTGTCCTGCCTCAGGCAGCCCTTCGGTCGGCCGGATTCCAAAGTCTGGGTCTGGCCTCGGCTGATGTCGCACTTCACCCGTCATAGCTGCTGTTTATTGGGTATAAAGGCATCAGCCGACGCCATTTTCCGCAGTGTTTCTTGCCCCAGATGCCAGGTGCCCTCTAGGAAGGCTAAATTTGGATAAATGCAAATGGTTCCAAACAGTAGAGAGCAAACACAATAAGCATGTATATACATATATATAAACAAATACACCATAATAGATTCCCCCAGCTAGCTATAAGATGGGAAAATACTCTAGGAGTACCACAGAGGGGAAGGATGGTGGGTAATCCTGACTGCAGATGCATTCCTCTCGGACATCTACATTTATGGTAGGTACAAAACTGTACTATGTCCTTCAAGGATGCATCTGCAGTCCTAACAAATGGGTAGAATACCATAGCCAAACTGGGGGTGGAGGCACTAAGATGCTTATGGTGTAGCTAAGATCCCTTGCAAAACAGCAGTTGCAAAACCTGCTCGGGATCTGGAGTATAAAGGTAGATTATAATGCATGGCAAATGTATGCACAGAGCTCCAAGTAGCAGCTTCTAAAATGTCTTTGGTAGCCACTCCTCGTAGGAAAGCTGTAGTAGTGGCTGTAGCTCTTGTGGAGTGAGGTCTGATGTTTTCTGGAGTTGTCTTTCCATGAAATGAGTAACAAAATCTAATGCAATTTCCTATCCATTTAGAGATTGTCTGTTTTGAAATTGCTTTTCCTTCCATTCCTGTTGCATACGCTACCAGAAGCTGGTCAGTCTTTCTGTTGGTCTTGGTTCTGTCCAGATAATAGCGCAATTGCCTGTGCACATCCAATGTATGTAATAGTCTTTCCCCCCTGTTCTGTGGGTTGGGGAAGAATGTTGGCAGGTGGATTGATTGGTTCAATGATACCCTGGAGACCACTTTTGGCATAAAAGTAGGATTAGTTCTCAAGGACACTCTATCCTGATGGAAGTTAAGGAAGGGCTGTACTGCCATTAATGCCTGTAGTTCAGAAACCCTTCTTGCTGAAGTGATTGCAAGCAGGAAAGCAGTTTTCCAAGATAAGAACTGTAATTCTGCTGTTGCTGCTGGTTTGAAAGGGGGAAGTGTTAACTTTTCCAGCACAAAGTTAAGGTCCCATGTAGGCAAAGGTGGCTTCCTTGGAGGCTTTACATTTTTAATTCCTCTCAGAAACTGCCTGAGTAGAGGATGAGAGAAGACTGGAGGATCCATGTTGTGTTCTGCTGAAATTGCTGATGCATGAGTCTTAATGGAGGAGTAAGACAGGCCATTGTGGAAAAGTTCTGCTAAGTATTCCAGGATGTTAGCTATGTTTGCTAATGATACATTTTCTCCTTTTGCTGTACTCCAAATGAGGTATCTTTTCCATTTGGCTGAATAAGTCTTCCTTGTGGAGGGTCTGCGAGCCTCCAGGATAATGTCTTTAACCTTCTGAGATAAGTCTGGGTTATTTTGCTTTATGTAATATTCCAAGCAGCTAGCTGCAGTGTTTTCAAGTTTGGATGTAGTATCTTGAAGTTGTTCTGTGTTAGCAGTAAAGGAACCAGAGGTAGAGGCCATGCGTGTGTCCGAGTCATATCCTCAGTAGCGGGTACCAATGCTGCCTCGGCCAGTCTGGAGCTATCAGGATGAACCTTGGGTGATCTTCTTTGATCTTCAGTAGCACTTTGTGCATCAAAGGAAGAGGTGGGAATGCATATGCTGTCAGGTTTTCCCAACTGAAGGATAGGGAGTCCACCTTCCAAGCAAGCGGGTGGTATGTCCTTGTGCAGAATTTCCTCAATTGGTGGTTGTGTGGGGATGCGAACAGGTCTATTTCTGGTAGTCCCCATTTCTTTGTAATGGTTTTGAAGATGTCTGGATGCAGCATCCATTCGTGGGCATCCGTGGTAGTTCTGCTTAAGGTGTCTGCTAGTGCATTTTCTTTTCCTGGCACAAATTTGGCCTGGAGTTGAATGTTGTGGTTCAGGGCCACATTCCACAGGTCCATTGCCATCCGGCATAGAGGATATGAGTGTGTGCCTCCCTGTTTGTTGATATACCACATGACTGTGGTGTTGTCTGTCCTTATCAGTAAATGACCTTGTTGAAGAAAAGGTCCGAATGTCTGAAATGCCAGTTTCACTGCCAGCATCTCTTTTTGATTTATATGTAGGCTCAGCTGGTCTTGTGTCCATAGGCCTTGTATACACTTGTCCACCATGTGTGCCCCCCAGCCTAGGTCTGAGGCGTCCGTGGTGATAGTCTGGCTTGGGAGAGGTTTGTGGAAGGGCAGACCTCTGTTCAGCTGACAGGCCTGAGCCCACCACAGGAATTCTTGTTTCAGGCATGGAATTATTGGAATCTGGGCTTCTAGACTGTGCTTGTGTTGAGACCATAAATTCCTTAGGTACCATTGCAACTTCCTCATATGTAGCCTGGCATGTGGAATCAATATTATGCAGGATGCCATGTATCCGAGGGCTTGCAGGACTTTCCTTGCTGTAAGCTGGTTCTGCGTTAATGCCATGAAATAGAGTGGTAGTTGCTTTTGCTTTTCTGCTGTGAGAAATGACATTTGCTTTGTTGTGTCCAGTTCTGCACCCAAGAATGTTATCCTTTGGGATGGTACCAGCCTTGACTTTTTCATGTTGACTGTGTATCCCAGGGCTTGCAGTAGTTGTACAACCTTTTCCAAATCTTTTGTTAATTTGGTCTTGTTGTCCGCTTGTATCAGGCAGTCGTCCAGGTATGGGTAAATTTGAATTCCCTGAAGCCTGCAATGAGCAATTACTGATGCCAGGCATTTCGTGAATACTCTGGGCGCAGTAGATAAGCCAAAGGGCAATGCTGAGAATTGATAATGCTCTGATCCTGCAAGAAATCTGAGGTATCTTCTGCAATCTGGTCATATAGGGAAGTGCAGGTATGCCTCCTTGAGATCTAGAGTCACCAGCCAAGACTCCTTGCCCAGCATGGGAAGAAGTTGCTGTAGGGTCAGCATTTTGAATTTTGGAACAATGAGATATGTGTTCAGAGCAGACAGGTCGAGAATAGGTCTCCATTGGTTTTCTTTTCTTGGAACCAGGAAAAGTCTGGAGTAAAATCCTTGCCCTTGTTCCATAGACGGTACCTTTTCTATAGCTCTCATCCTTAGTAGGTGGTTGATTTGTGCTAGAGCATTTGTTTTTTGGTTTGGTGGTAGGTTTGGCATTCCTCTCTTTTTTGGTAGAGTGTGGAAGTGAAACCTGTAGCCTTTGTCTATTGTCTGTAAAATCCATTTGTCTCCTGTAATGTAATGCCAGTTTATGGAAAATAAGGCAAGTTTTCCGCCCAAGGGTGCTTGCAGTTGTTCCCTGGTAGGCGGTATCAGAGTCAAGTCAATGTGTCTGTCCTGTTGGAGTGGTTGTAGCTGGATCTGTGGCAGTACCTCTCTGGTTGTTGGGCTGCCACTGACGTCCCCTGTAGGCACCTCTGGATTGACCTCTGCCTCTTGGGCGCCTATTTCTGCCTCTCTGTGCTCTGGAGGTATCTGGAAAGGACCAATTCTTCGAAGGCCAGTTTCTACTAAACCTCGGAGGCTGGACCTGTAAGAAATCCTTGACTGTTTGGACAGATTTTGCTTTTTCTTCCACCTTCTTTAGCACTTGCTGTGCAGGGGAACCAAACAAACTTTGTTTCTCCATGGGAGCATCTAGAAGCTTTGACTTTACATGGTCTGGTAAGGATTGCTCTTTTAACCAGGCATGCCTTCTAATCACTGTTCCAGTCATAGCTGATCTAAAGGAAGCCTCCAGTGCATCATAGCCGCATTTTAAGGAATGATTACTGACCTGCTGAGTGTTATGTACCAAATCCTGAAGGGACTTACGGTCTATAGGTTCAGGAGAGGACAGTTTTTATTTAGCTGGTCTAACAGAAATTCCTGATACTGAATCATGTGGAATTGACAGTTTAAGGCCCTAGCGAAAGAGTAGCAGAAGTATAAACTTTTACCCCATCTCTAATGCTCTAGATTCTCTTTCAGAGGGAAGGGGGTTTTGGCAGAGGCAGCTGCTACAGCTTTGGGGCCCTGTGAAATGGTTTCAGGATCTGCAATAGGAGCCTTATACAAGTGAAAGTGTGTGTCCGGGACCCTGTAATATCTGTCGGGCTTGGCAGGGGCCGGGGGAATAGAGTCAGGGGCAGTACAAGCATCATTATAAGCATCATCAACAACTGTGAGTACTGGAGGAATGGCTAAAGGCCTATGCTGTGGTAAATGTAAAAAGGTCCTTAGCCTTTTCCTTGAATCTGAAAAATCCTGGCCCTGCCACTGAAAATGCTCTCTCATAGCATGTAAAGTTTCCCCAAAAGAAAATTCCTCTGGAGGAGAGGCAGAAGGAATGGAGTCTTCTGCATCGGAATCCTCATAAGGAGAATATGGGCCTTCTGGAGGACCTGAGTTGTCTGAATCATCCGAGGAATAGTCTGTAGAAACAGGATCTGGGGGCTCTGCTCTAGGCCTCTTCTCTGGAGGGGGTTGAGAGGCCCTGTCTGGGTGAGGTTGAGAACCCCTGATCAAAGAAATGAGATCCTCAGCCAAGCTGAGCATTTGGGAACTGGAGGTAGGCCTGTGTGAGGGGGTTTTAGCAGGCAAGGCCTTAGAAGATTTAGCTGCTTTAGCCCTAGAAAAAGCCTTGATAGACATAGATGCAGGGGGCCTAGCAGCTCCACGTGCAGGAGTAGATATGGCTAAAGGAATAGTATCAGATAAATCCTGGGAGCCTGCTACAGTAGGGGTAAGTTCAGTAGCGGATTCAGCCATGCTGTGTGAGGCCTCGGCTATCGGAGGTAAGCTTTCGGCCGAAGGAAGAACCGAGGACTCGGTTTCGGCCGAAACCGAGACACTCACGGTTGGCTTAACCGTGGTTTCGGCCGAAACCGCGGACCGCGAGTGTCGGTCCTTTTCCTTATGCTTTTTAGCTAATTGTGAAGTCGGAGTCTCTGACGGCATTTTGTAAGCAAAAGCGGGACCAAAAAACTCCTCTGCAAACTCCGACCGACGTCTAAGTGTCCGTCGGTTGAAGGAAGCACAGGCTAGACAAGCTGATACGTCGTGGTCTGGGCCTAAGCAAGGAAGGCAGTAAGAGTGGAAATCCTTATGAGGTATTTGTTTCCCACAAGTTAAGCAATTATTTACTTTTTCTGACATCGGCTGAGGCAAGAAAGAGTCCCCAACGGGGTACTTAGCTTTTTAGAAGTCTTCGGTAGTAGTAATCTCTGGATCTGACTGACCGGCACTTGTGAACAGCTTCTGCTTCGGGCACCGCGCAGCAAGAAAGACTGAGGAAAATGGCGTCGGCTGATGCCTTTATACCCAATAAACAGCAGCTATGACGTCGGGTGAAGTGCGACATCAGCAGAGGCCAGACCCAGACTTTGGAATCCGGCCGACCGAAGAGCTGCTTGAGGCAGGACAACCCATTTGTTAGGACTGCAGATGCATCCTTGAAGGACATCCTGACGTCAAGGAAGAAGTGACAGCATCTGATGCAGAAATCTGAAGACTCTGGCATTCAGGCCGGCTGAGGGCTACCTGCAGGCAGATAACCCAAATGTGATGACTGCAACAGTGAAACACGAAGAATATCCTCCCAGTCCCACTCGCATGTCAGAACACTGGTGGCATAAAGGGATGTAGGCTAGCACCATCTTCTGATCTTTTCTGCCTTAGCAAAAGGAATTCATCATAAGGGTATAAGAATACTAGTCACTGTAAAAGAGCCAGCCCCTGGAAGGTATGAACCCAAGCAGAGGATGCCCAAAAGTGACTCTCAAAGTTGCTGGTAAACCCTGAGGAGGGTGGTGCTTGATCTGTAGGACAGAGAGGGAAGGTGGATAAGCATGACTGAGATAACCACACCAACCCATCCATACCAGGAAAAATGAGGGGATGGCAAGTGGGAATATGTATTGCAACTGGAGGCCATCTGTGCAATATCCACTGTTGCAGTACTATCTCTTTGGAATATGTTCAGCCCTTATACACCACAGGATACCTAGACATGAAAAGATACAAAGGACAACAGGCTTTGCATAATGTCTGATGAAGGGTTAGTCCTTAATTAAATCCTTTCCTTGATTAGAAATAGTTCTCATACATGAGGGTATGCAGCTTGGAAATTCTTCTAACAGATATTAGTAACAACAGCATTACAATCTAGTGCTATGTCTAGTAACTATAGGGAGAGACAGCCAAACAAACTAGAATAATTATATGACATAAATGTACTGAAGCCTTGGAAAGAATGTTTGCAACAGAAATTAAGGTCCCACATCATGGCCTGATTCAAAAGAGATGCCAAATTATTAATATCTCAGAAACAATGGACTTTGTACTCATGAATAAAAGCATTTTCAGAGCTGTCTGACAGAACTAATTTAAACAACATAGAAACCATGTCTGGTGAGAAAATACATTTTAAATTTTTATCAAACACAAGAATCCCAATGCAAAGCAGATAAAGTGCAGACAATGCTCAGACTTGGAGTCAGACTAATCAGAAAATAGTGGAGCAGTCCCACTGTACTGAGCCACAACTCTGATGGGTTTAGAAGGCTTTGTAACACCCACAGAATGTTAAATACTGTATCTAAATTTGTTTTTTAACTCATGCTCTGAAAGGATAAAATAGTTGAAAAGAGAGAGAGAGGTTTCTGTCCACTCTAGATCTAACCAAAGGCTACTGGTAAATTTCACTAGGGCCTAAATGTTAAGGGGAAAACATGGATATTTCCACATCAGAACTCTTTCATTACAAAGTTCTGACTTTTGGTCTCCAAGTCTTTTGGGTTTCTAATACCATGGTTAGAATGGACCCCATTCCTAAGTCAGGTATGATTAGAGTTTATGAAATTAGTTCTGATTCAGTGTTGTTGTTAGCCAATAGTGTGCTTCTTAACACCTGTAATGTACCAGAATAGCCCCCTTCTGTAATGCATATGGGTAGTGATAACATATCCAAGTACAACTGTAAATTCTTTATTAGACCCATTGTTCCTAGTACTATTGGAAATGTGTGGGTATCTTTTTTCCACAATGCTCTCATTTCTACCTGCAAATGCTGATACTTTATGACTTTATGCATCCTTCTCTGTATGTAAGACATAGTAATCCTCTAGGTGTAGCAATTTCAATCACTTTTGTCTTTTGTCCATGGACTACTATATCTGGCTTTCAAGCATCTATTGTTTGAGCTAATGGTAATAGGTGATCCCATGTGATATAAATTTAATCAATCTCTATAATAATTTGTGGTTTATGTTTCCAATGTTTTTCAACTACCTCTATATTTTAGTGTTTGCACAATCCCCAGTGCAACAGCCTTGCCATATTATTGTGTCTCTCAGTATACAGCTCCCCTGCTATTAGTTTATGGCAACCAGCAACAAGAGGTATGTTTCTAGTTTTTTTTTTTTTTTTTTTAACAGAACCCGCATTTGTTTGTTTCTCACACCTTTTCAATGGATTTTGCAAACCACCGTATCCACAATCCACTATCCTGGGCCACCATTGTTAGCCTTTCTTTTGGTTTCAATTACTGTGTCAAATGTTGGTCAACATGAGTTTGTTCTAGGAGAGCTCTGTTCATGTCACTATACTTATGGGTTTTCCACCTTTAACTTCTCACCTGCTCCTTTTCCTTATACTCCATCTTCTATTTTTTGGCACGTTCAGTTGCTGTCTGACTTTTGTCTACTTTTTGTTTATTTTCCATTCCTGCTTGACACTGAAACCATTGTCTCTGTTCAGCATCTGCAATGTTCCTGAAGGAGATGGACAAAATTCTTACAACTCATACCAGATATGCAGCAGCTTACTGGATAAGCAGTAATATTTTGTGAAGAGTGGGATACCCATTTCTATAAATGTAAAACAGTTTTAGGTTCTTTGTCTCAAAGATGGGTCAACTACTGACCCACCTAAGTGCAAGTTGTGCATGGCAGAAGCCCACCATCTAGAGTATGTAATATGCTGAGGGACAGTGAAAGCAGCCGAGAAAACGGAAGCAGTGCAAAACTGGCCCACTAAGAAACACATTAAGACATTTTTGGTTTGGTTAGTTAATATCATAAAAGCATTCCTAATTCTGCTACCACTGCTTGCCCCCTGACTGATCACACCCAGGTAAGGCCCCTGAAGCAAACAAGTCTTTAAGTAACTAAGTTGTGCTAAGTTCAGAACAAACACTAACTGTGTAACACTTTTTCAAGCAGCTCTTGCTGCATGCAGATGCCACTGACATGGGCACTGGGGCAGAGTTCTGTCACACTAGAAGAAGGATGAGTGTCCCATCTGTTAGACATGTAGAAAACTGAGTAATGCTGCGAGACATTATTCATCTCTCTCTACAAATAGAGGGGGGGAGGGGTACCTGGCCATAAAATGTGCCCTCTTCACCCTAAAGACTATTTGATGAGTAGGGAATTTGCTCTAATCACTGACCATGCTGCTCACATCTCCCAGGCCACAGTCACTTTAATATGGACAGGTTGCTACTGGCACACTTCCAAGTCAATGGAGTTAGAAAAAGAGGTTATGTACTCACCATAATATTCCATCTGAGTAGGTAAACTTCATTTGTCAGCAACCTGTGGGTATCGGATCCATATCGGATCCGAGCTGGCAGCTTCAAACAGCTAAGATCCGAGCTCCAAGCTCCTCCCCCTTGCCCATAATTCCCTGCTATCCCTTTCTGACCTCAGATCAAGTTTGCTTAGTAACACAGAGCATTACAACACAAAGGATCACCTGCACATCCTAACCTAGAGTTATCCGGAAACGAAGGGCAAGGAATCATTTTAGTATGCACTATAGGTTAGGGGGATGGAGGGGAGGTCGGTTGCTGACAAATGAAGTTTACCTACTCAGATGGAATGTTATGGTGAGTACATAACTTCTTTATCTGAAGTAGTTAACTTCATTTGTCCATCAACCTGTGGGACAGAGTCCTCAGCTACCCAATCCTTGGGAGGTCCTCATGGAAGTATATTCTGGAGCACTGCAGAGCCAAAGGATGCTCTCCCTCTGGAAATTATATCCAACTTGTAATGGTTAATGAACGTATGAGATGATGCCCAAGTGGCTGCTGAACAAATATCATCCAATGACACTCTGGAACAAAAGGCAGCAGAGGTAGAAATCGATCGAGTAGAGTGGGCGTGGACTCCTTCAGGTTCAGGTCGGCCAGAACTCTTATATGCAAGAAGTATACATTGGAAGATCCATCTGGACAATGTAACTTTTGATACTGGTTTTCCCAAAGAGGGTTTAGCAAAGGATACAAAGAGTTGCTCAGATTTCCTGTGGTCAGCGGTCCTGTGCAAGTAGAACCTCAATTGCCTGTGTATGTCCAGAGAATGTAACTTGTATTCAACCTTGTTCTGATAATTTGGAAAGAATACTGGTAAATTAATAGATTGATTGATATTGGGCTCCGAAGCAACTTTGGGCAAAAAGGAGGGATTGGTCCTGACAGAAACTCTATCTTTATGGAAAACCAAGTATGGTGGTTTGGCGCAAAGGGCTTGAAGCTCGGAAACCCTTCTGGACGAAGTGATGGCAATAAGAAAGGCCGTCTTCCAAGATAAGTATTTTAGATCCACTGAAGCTGCAGGCTCAAAGGGAGGAGCTGTCAGAGACTGGAGAACAAGAGTTAAATCCCATGGAGGAACTGCATCTTCAACAGGAGGCCTCAAGAGGAAAGTGCCTTTTAAGAAGGTCTTGCATAATTTGGAAGAAGCCAAGGGACCGAGATAACTTCCCACATGATAGTGGGAAATTGCGGCTAACTGGACTTTGACCGTAGAGGAGCTAGCACCCTGTTCGAATAAGATTGACAAAAATTCTAGCACTGCTGATAACGGAGCTGTAAAGGGGTCTAAGTTTCTGTGCTCCGACCAAATTGAAAAGCATTTCCATTTGCTATTATAAACCTTTCTCGTAGAAGACTTGTGACTGGCTACTAGAATAGCCTTAACAGAGGACGAGATACCGGGAGTCCTAGCTATTACTGGAACTAGATCAACCAAGCTGTAAGCTTGAGGTTGACCAGGTTCGGGGTTGTTAATCCTAGTGGGTGAGAGATCAGATCTGGAGTGGGATCTAGAATCCATGGGGGATTCACTAGATGAGACCATAGACATGGGAACCACGCTTGACAAGGCCAGAATGGGGCTATGAGGAGCACTCTGCTCCCCAACCGATGGGCTTTCTGGAAGAATTTTAGCATTAGGGGAAGAGGTGGATAAGCATAAAGTAGACCAGATGGCCAAACATGCACCAGAGCGTCTCTGGGGGATTCCCCTGGTGGGGGAATTAGAGCGAAGTAGTCGCTGTATTTTGCGCTCGAAGGAGACACAAAGAGATCGCAGCAAGGTTGACCCCACTTGAGGAAGAGTTGCTTCACTACTCTCGGGTTCAGAGACCACTCGTACGGTGAAAGGATGGATCGACTCAGCCTGTCTGCCAAGATGTTCGACCGGCCCGGAATGTGCGTCGCTATGAGAAAGCGGTTGGTGGTGATCGCCCATTCCCAAACTCTCATGGCCTCTCGACAAAGTGGGTAGGATCTGGTTCCCCCTTGCTTGTTGATATATCAGACTACTGACATGTTGTCTGTCTGAATTGCAATTGTCCCCAAGGGAAGAAGGGCTTGGAGTGCTTGCAACGCCAAAAGCACCGCTCTCATCTCTAGGACACTGATATGCAACAAGGTCTCTGAATAGGTTCACGTGCCTTGGACGGTTCTGCCCATACAGTGCCCCCCCACCCGAGGCGAGAAGCTTCCGTGGTCACTGTGGTTAGAAGAGGGGACATAGAGAAGGGGCGCCCTTTCTGGAGGTCCGGGGACTGGAGCCACCAGAATAGGGCTTTCCTGCAAACCCTGCTGAGGTGGATGGGTGAACTCAGTGGATGTTGCAGGATGGACCACTGAACCTGCAAGGTCCATTGTAGTACCCTCATTTTCAAGCGCGCTAAGGGTAGCAGGTTGATTGTTGCCACCATAGAACCTAGAGCCCTCAGGACTCTCGACCCGAAATTCTTCGGTCCCCCTCTGCCTCTGGGCCGGCGTCCACCCTGTCCTCCTCTGCCTCTGAAGGACGAGGGGTCCGGAGCGAAACGGGACTGTTGAGACTTTTGGAACCACATCTTCTTCTGTCCCTTTTGGTTCCTAGAGAAGGACCTCTGGGGAGCAGAGAAGCGAACTCCGACGGCAGACGTCTTCCCGTCCTTCTCGCTCTGGACCAGCGTGTCACGTACGGTCTTGCCAAATAGCGAAGAACCGTCAAATGGGGGATTAGCGAAGGACGCCTTGAAGGGTTCCGCAAAATCATAATGACAGAGCCAAGCATGCCGTCATGAGACAGTACCCGCTCCGCTAGCTCTAGCGGCTCCTTCCATAGCATGGGAGAGGAGCCGCATAGAGGTGTTCGCAATGGATTTGAGAGTGGCCATTCGGGTTGAGAATACTTTCTTATCCTCGGCCGACAAGGACACTGGGGGCGACCCGGCGTATTCTTTGATGAGATCCCGCTGGAGTCGTATCACGTGTGCCATATAATTCAGCGACCTTACAGAGAAGGTGGCTGAAGTGAACATCCGCTTCCCCAGGCGGTCCATCATTCGAGACTCCTTGTCTGGAGGATGGATCGAGGAACTCTCCTGGGCTAGTTCCTTTCTGGTGGCGGCCTCCACCAACATGGCATCTACAGGACCACCCTTACTCCAACACGTCCTATCAGAAGGGGGGCTGATAATTTTATCTGGTCTCTTTGGAATGGGCTCCACAGTGTCCGGCTCCTTCCATGCCCTGGTAGTAATCAGGTCTACCAGGGGATCGGCGGGAGGGGACACCCAAGAGGTAGAAGGGCCTGCGTCAAACACCTCCAGAAACACAGACTCATCAGAGGAAGGTTTTTGGGCTGACCACCCCCCTCTAATTCAAAGCATTTCCATGATGTCTCCGAAGGAGACGTCTTCAGGAGGTGATCTTGGGGAACCTTCCCCTTCCTCTAAGTCTGTGTCTTCTGTCAAGGACTCAGGTGAGTCCAAGTGCCTCCTCTTGCACTTACGTTTGTGAGGAAACTCCTCAAGGGGGCTGCCCGAAAAGGCCTCACCAACCACATCCTGTTCCTCCAAGGGAACTATCTGGGACGTAGGCGCAGGCTGTCCATGGGGCCGGGTGATGGAAGGTAGGCCTGTCTGAGAGGGAGTGCAGGGTGGAACCGTAGCAGGAGCCTGGGGCCTTGAATCCCTTGACAATACCCTCTCCACGACATCGAACGCCGAAGGAGAACTGCTCTCTGGGATCTGAGAGCAGTCACCTCAGATCCAATGTGTGGATCAGAGCCGGCGCCGAAGCAATCGGCTCTGAAGGGCCAGTATGCTCCGACTGAGATGGAGCCGAAGACACAGTGACACCTCCGGATCCGAAGCTCAGCTCTCTGCACCGAAAGCTCGGATCCGCAAACGGACCAGACAAACTCGAGGGTGCTGTCGGCGCCGAAGTATGAGGTACTATCGGCACTGACACTCCCCCGGCTCCCATGCTACCCAGCTCCAAAGGCTCCGAACCCAGGAAGTGGGTCAAAGGAGCAATCGGGGTGAAAAAGGGGGGGGTGCAGGAGCACTCCCATCTGCAGCTGGGCCTGGAGGAACCTACGCATCATCCGGTCCATGTCTGCATCGGACAAGCTTCGGGTTAACCTAGAGGAGGCCACCGAGGCGGGCCGGGAGTGCCGCCTCGATGAGCTCGAAGGCGGCCAGGGTCTCCTCCTCCTCCAGCTCCGGGGAAAAACGGGATGAATGGAGCCGGGAAGGAGAAGGCCTGGAGGCTCTGGGAGAAGCTGCTTGCTTGGCCAGCAGGGCCGAGGAGGAAGACTCGGCCCGCCGCTTGTGGTGCTTCTCTTTTCTCCTCTCCTCTCCCTCCTAGCTTTCTCTCTCCTCCTGGCCTGAGGTGGGAGGGTGAGTCCCGGCCAGGGGAGCAGGGATGGAAGGTGCCACTGCCGCAGCCGCGGCAGGTGCCACAGAGGGAGAGGAGGATGAAGTCGAGTCCGGAGGCAACAGTCCCGCCATAATCAACTTTGACCTCCTGTCCCTCAAAGCCCTGGGGTTGAAGGCTGCACAAATGGTGCAGCCTGAGGAGAGGTGGTCAACCCCAAGGCAGATAACACACAGAGTGTGGCCATCCGCTGGGGACAGCTTATGGCCACACTCGGTGCATTTAGAAAAAAAAGGCTTTAGGGGCCTCAGACATGACTAGGGACAAAATTACACTAGGCCCAAAGACAGACACATCTTCACATACACAGGGGGAGGAAATTTAACTAAAATTAACTACAAAAACAGTTAACAACTGGAAACTAACTAAGGAGCAACACACACACACATTTTTACTGCTATAATAGAAAAAGAAAAGGATTTTTCTCACAAAAACGATCTACTCCCACGCCTGGAACTCATTCAGAGCTGCTGACTGAATCGCAGCAAACGAGATCTGATGTCAGGAAGGGAAAGCAGGGGATTATGAGCAAGGGGGAGGAGCTTGGAGCTCGAATCTTAGCTGTTTGAAGCTGCCGCCTCAGATCCGATACCCACAGGTTGATGGACAAATTAAATTAACTACTTCATATCTCCTATTCTATGTTGGACGGTGCGGGAGACCTGTAATAAAATCAGTGGTGAGTCTGGGAAAAACATTACTTGTGGTGACTGTGTACTGCTGGGTTTACACATCAGTTGGGGCTGCCTTTAACAAAGTGAGTTCCAGGGAACAGAGATGCAAAGTTTGTCTTAGATAGTACCAATAGAAAGTGGACAAACCAGAGAGTGGTGCTTCCTGACAACTATAGCAGAGCAGGAGTTCCTTGGAACATGTGAAGATTACTACCTTGTGATCTAGAGAAAGTTCTGGAGGGACATCTACAAGAAGCTGCAAGAGAAGGAAAAGACACTATGGAATGTGTCCCTGAAAACTTGGAAAGGAAAAGGAGCTCTTGTTTTGGAAAATGAAACTGATGTAAATATCTGTGTATACGTAAAATGGTCTTGAAGAAAAAAGACTGACAGATGATATTTGTAAGTAGCATACTGGCCAAGCACTGATGGAAAACAATGTCTATTCTGCAACAAAAGGAAAGGATTCTGCACTTTATGGCATTTCTCAGTTTGTCCTTTCTATGTCAGTCATTTAAACCTGAAATGCTGGCACCAGAACCTGTTACAGGAAGCACTGCAGGTTGTACGTTTACATACATACATTGTATGTATATCTGTGTGTATGTACACACATATATATATATATGTGTGTGTGTGTGTGTGTGTGTGTGTATATATATATATATATATATATATATATATATATATATATATAAACAAATATATACATGCATATGGTTTACTATCAAAATTTTGACAACGTTTTGGCAAAAAAAAAAACCTGTCAAAATTATCATCTGCAACCAATCAAAATAACGAAAAGTAAAAATGTCAACAATTTCGAATTCGAATTACTGACATTTTCCGAATTTACCTGAACATCTGGTGACGTTTAACACAACACCCCACATGCCCTGCTACTTATATATTACAACTCCGAGATTGTACTACAGTGAGGAAAAGGGAAAAGTTCACAATACCTACCTCAGTGCAATCTCCAGTCAATATGTTGATCTCACAACAGAGAATGGACACTAGCATTTGCTTTTGCGGGTTCGACATATTTCAAATTGCCATTATGAGACTTTGAAAACACAATCAAAGTTCGCATAACAGCATTCGAAATTCTGACTGCAAACCCCATTGATATCTATATCTATATATATATATATATATATATATATATATATATATATATATATATATATATATATATATATATATATATACATATATATATATATATATATATATATATATATATATATATATATATATATGTGTGTGTGTGTATATATATATATATATATATATATATATATATATATATATATATATATATATGGGTCCCCTTCACATTGTCGACACTTCAAAATGCCAAATTTCATATGGCCGAAACCATATGATCGACATTTGAAATACCGACAATGCGGAACTGGCATCTCCGTACAGTGCAGAATGGAAAGATTTCCATTCCTGCACTGTAATGTGATCTCGGAGTTGGTATATTTAAGTTACAGGGGGTGTGGGGGGCGGAGCCCCCATGGGGGGGTGCATGGGGGCTTGCCCTCTTGCTTGCAGTGTTTAGGTAAGAATTTGTTGTTTTGTACTTTTGATTTTCAAAAGTTGGTACTAGGCTATCGGCCCTAGAGCCTATACAAGCCTAGCCATAGCAATTCTCTGGCTATTTCTTCCCACACTATTTACTTCCCTGGACCCCTGCCTAGCAGGGCAACTGACGTGATCCCCGGGGTGAATTTCCTTTCTCCCATCCAGTCGTCAAAGTTCCTTTTGCTTGACATGTATGGGCCAGTCTATTCCAGAGTCTGCAGAGTCTCTGCGTCAAAAACCTATCCTTCCAGCATGCTTTGTTTATTGTAATGACAAGGTTTAGATCTCTGGAGAGTGTGGCTCTGAAGGATTGGGATTTCTTGAAGTGTAGCATGTCCAACAGCTCTAGGTTTGACATGGCCTTGTATATTAAGCAAAGATCGCCTCTGAGTACACGATATGCGACAGAGTATATCTGGAGTTTTTTAGGGCAGTCAGCGTAGGGGGTCTGCTTTAGGCCTGTGATTCTTTTAGTGAGGTATTTCTGCGGCCTTTCCAGTTGTTGCAGATGTCTTGAGAGGTACATACCAAACGGGGAGTTGTACTCTATAATGGGTCTAATGAGGGATGAGTACAGAGGGACAATGACCTCCTTTTTCCTGGATGAAAAGCCCTTAGTCATGAGGTGTGCCACATAGACGGATTTCCTGACTGTTGTGGCGATGTGGTTATCAAAGGTGAGACCACTGTCCATCTGTGTCCCTAAGTCTATTATCACAATTTCGGTGTTTAGTGTACTGCCACCTATGTGGAAATTCACGGGTACATGTTTTTTCCCCAAAGGGGATAACTATACATTTCTTGGCATTGAGCTTGAGCCCATGGCTCTGGCACCAAGCATCTGTTTCTGTAAGGCCCTTTTGTAGAGTATCCACATCATTTGGGGATTCAATAATGGCTCCCAGTTTGCAGTCATCTGCGAACTTTGTAAGTCACAGTACCTTAGTTTTGGCCTGTACTTCAGAGAAGTGCATGCCAAACAAGAGCGGTCCCAGGACTGAGCCCAGAGGTACTCCACTTGTCACTTGTCTGGAGCTGGATTTGGAGTCGGCTAGTTTTACAGTGTGGGTTCTGTCAGTAAGCCAGTTGGCAACCCATCGAGTGACATAGGGATTAATGCCCAGCTTAGTAAGTCTATATATGATTCCAGAGTGGGGGATGGTGTCAAAGGCCTTGGCGAGGTCCAGATAGGCTGTGTGGACTGCCTTACCCTTGTCCACGGCTCTGGAGACTGATTCAAAGAAGTCAATCAGGTTCCGGAGACAAGATCGGCCCTTCACAAAACCAAATTGTGTGGGGTCTAGTGTTTGAAGGTTACCAATGTCTTTGTTTATAAGTTCCATGATAATACGTTCCATGGCCTTGCATATCAGGCTTGTCAGACTGATGGGGCGGTAGTTCCCGGGATCCAAGTTGGATCCCCCCTTGTGGAGTGGGATAACTATAGCTGTGCTAGACTCAGAGGGCACTAAGCCTGAGGTGAGGCTATGATTAAACAAGACTCTTAGGTGAGGTGCCAGTTCATTTTGTAGTTCATGTAATACACAACCCAGGATGTCATCTGATCCCATGGATGCTGTATTCTTAGCTTTGGAGAGTGCGTTTTTTTACCTGTGTGGCCGTTATAAGCTCGACATTTCAAATGTCGATCATATGGTCTCGGCTATATGAAATTTGTCATTTTGAAGTGTCGAACATATGAAGTAGATCCATATATATATATATATATATATATATATATATATATATATATATATATATATATATATATATATATATGGGTCTCCTGTTTGTTTCGACAAACAGAAGACCGAGCCCAATTCCGTGAAAGTGCACTACATCAAAAGTGCATCGAATTGGGTTACAGTGGGGATAAGGGAATATATTATTTTCCCCACTGTAGTGCGATTTAGGAGTTAGTATAGTTAAGAAGGGGGTATGGGGGGGGGGTGCAGGGGGGCTTGCCTCCTGCATAAATGTGATTTAGTGTTTTGTTTTTTATTTTTTTTTTGTGTTTTTTTTCTGTTATTTTGTGTTTCACGAAAGTGCATTTTCGACAAAGTGGACTTTCGTGAAAGTGAGTTCGACAGTATACATTTCGATGAAACATAATATCGATGATCAACATAGATCCATATATATATATATATATATATATATATATATATATATATATTTATAATATATTTTGCGTCATCTTAAACGTTCTCAATTGTATTTATTACTGCTTGGTGTAACTCATTCTAAGCCTTTTAGTTTAAACACTTGGGCTTCAGACCAGTTGTTTTACATTGAGAGGGTTTGTGGTCTGCACTGTAGTGGCAGAACAGGTAGCTTACATCCCTCTAAGTTGGGAACTGCTGATTGAGGGCTCAGTGTCTGTTATTCTAAAAGTATATTCTGGTTTAAGCACTTGGGCTTTCAGGCCAGTTATTTTACATTAAGAGGGTTTCATGGTCTGCACTCTTGTGGGAGGAGAGGCTGGACTCTGCCCTTCTGAGCTGGGAATTTCTGGTTGAAGGCTTATAGTGCATGCATATCTGAATTTCTTCTTACTGAAATTGGTACACCTTGTTTGCTGTAGCATAGACTAGATCCAGGCCTGCTGAATCTAGCTTTGTTTGTATAACTTGAGCACTAATCCAGGCATTATTTAAAGTATTCAGTTGTATTTATTACTGCTTGGTAGTAACTTGGTTAAAGTGTAGCTATCACTCTAAGTCTTTTGGATTAAGCACTTGGGCTTCAGACCAGTTGTTCTACATTAGGAAGGTTTGTGGCATGCACTGTGGTGGCAGGACAGGTAGCTTTCATCCTTCTAAGTTGGGAACTGCTGATTGAGAGCTCAGTGTCTGTTATTCTTAAAGTGTATTAGCTCTGGTTTAAGCACTTGGGCTTCAGGCCAGTTATTTTACATTAAGAAGGTTCGTGGTCTGCACTCTTGTGGGAGGAGAGGCTGGACTCTGCCCTTCTGAGCTGGGAATTTCTGGTTAAATGTTTATAGTGCCTGAATATTTGAACTGTATCTTACTGAAATTGGTACACCTTGTTTGCTGTAGCATAGACTAGATCCAGGCCTGCTGAATCTAGCTTTGTTTGTATGCTTGTTATTTCCCTGGAATGCTAATTCCACCTACAACGTGGCTTCTCAGCGCTTCTGTGGATCCCTAGTGATATCTGCATTGCTTACTGTACTTATTTCCTTGCTTCGCTTGAAAGAAAGTTACTGTTTGTCATTTTTGCATTTAAGTTACCTGTAACACATTGCACTTGTTACCTGGCACTTGCTCACTAAAGCAATTATAAGTCAGCACTAAAAATTAAAAGCACTACACCCTCGCTCCCCATTGGCCCTTGTTTTCAATTATAAAGGAATTCCCAATATTATTCTAGCATGTCCAAAGGTCAGTTGTCAATCTCCTCTCGGTCCAGCTGGTGAATATGGGAATCTTGAGGCAATGTTACAACTGCCTCATGTACACAGACAACCCTCTCCTCCTCCCAACAAATTCCAACACATGTGAGAGATGCAACCATATAGCCAAACTGGAGGCTAAGCTCTCTCAACTCAGTACTGGCATAACCAGTCAGGAGGAGAAGGAAACCACACTCACTATAATTCCAGTCTCACATAGACCTACCACGACAGCAAACCAAACACATAATCACACAAAAACATACTCGGAGGCTCTAAATAAAGATCTGCCTAAGCAGCAGAGACCTCCAAAGCAGACACCCAAGCAACCGCTACCCCAAAACAAAACACATGCAACACATATCTCACAAAGCCAGTGTGCCGAACAGTCACAGCCCTTAAGGCTAAACAACACACCTGATATACTTGTAATAGGTGACTCTATTGTCAGGCACACTGACGTCCCGCTCACCAGGCTGAACAAGGAGAAGGTCACGGTGAGCAGCCTGTCTGGAGCTAGGATCCGCCACATAACACAAGCACTCAGGTCACTCCAAGGCAAGTACAAATATGACTCAGTCATTGTCCATGCTGGTGTGAATGACCTGAGACGTATCTCCCTGGACTACATGAAAAGAGACATAGAGGAGCTCTCTGAGCATGTTGCCCAGGCTGGTATGACCCTGACCTTGAGTAGCATCTTACCCTCACCAAGAATGATGCCACAATATGAAGACAAGATGATCAATTTCAACAATTGGCTTAAGTATTGGTGTCATTCAAAGGGGATCCAATGCCTGTCAGCGTGGGATAATATGCACGACAAGCCACGATGCTTTGCTAGGGAAAGCTTGCACCTGTCACCCCTGGGCTTTCGGATATTGGCAAAGGCTCTTGCTACCCCCATTGTGCCTTTTTTAGGCAAGGCTCAAAAGACAAACCCACCTCCATAGATATCACAAGGGATAAGAAACTAAGAGTAATGCTACTCAACGCTAGAAGTCTAAACCTCAAGATGCACGCACTCGAAACTCTCCTTAGCATGGAGAACATCGATATCTGTGCAGTAACAGAAACCTGGTTCAGGACTCCCGAGAGCACCCCAGCACTACCAGGTTATACCTCATACCATGCTTTTCGCCCCAAAACTTGGACCGAACCACAAAGGAGGGAGTATCGATATTCATCAAAGATACCCACACCTCCAGGTTGGTGGCAAAGCTGAAGCATCAGAGACTATCCATGTGCAACTAACAGTGGGTAAAACTGCCTTCCAGTTTATAGCCTGCTACAGACCACCCTCCCAAACCCAGGAACCCCACTCGGCCTTCCTGAGAACACTGGAAAATATGAAGGTCTCTCCGAACACCATTATATTGGGTGACTTCAACTACCCAAACATAGATTGGGAGCATTACTCTAGCTCCAACACCCTTGCCCAAAGGTTCCTAGAATTCATAAACTCAAATGCTATGGAACAACTTGTTACCACTCCCACAAGAGGGGAAAACATACTGGATCTGATTATCACCAACATGGGGACTCTATGCTCCAGACCAGAAGTGTATCCCTCACTGGTAAGATCAGACCATAAACTGATCTCACTGGATATTCACATCCCGACCCCACCCCCTGCCCAGAAAACCACAGTGAAAAACTTCTCTAAAGCAAATTTCACACTCCTCAAAACCGAGGTGGAATCCTTCAAAGCCCCCGGGCCTGTGGAAAATACGGCCCAGACCGCAGAATCCTTTATAAATGCATTCTATGAACACCTTCAGGAATGCATGGATCATGCAATCCCAAATAAAACCAAGACCCAATCCTCCAAAGGCAGACGACCTGTCTGGTGGACCCCTGCCATAAACAAACTATACAATAGAAGGAGGAAGCTACTACATGATAGAGCAAAATCCCAAAAAGGGAAGGCATCTCTGATCAGTATTAGCAAAAACTAAGGGCACTCATAAAATCGTCAAAGGCCAGCTTCGAGAGAAAAATTGCACAGGACACTAAAGATAATCACAAGGCTTTCTTTAGTTATGTTAGGAACCTGGGTGGGAATTCACAGATATGCTCAGAATTAGTCCAAAATGACAAAAATACACTGATCCCACAGACATTGCCAACATCCTAGCTGACAGGTTCAGCAAACTTCTCCCTCCCCACCAAAAGGGCAAATATCTATCCCAGCAGAGTGCTGCCCCCCATCTCAGATGCTCAGACGGGAGCCGCCCTCTCCAAAGCAAAAAACACAGCATCAATGGGACCAGACGGTGTCCCAGGCTGCGTCCTACATGAACTCCAAGAAGAGCTAAACCCAAACATAAAACTACTGTTCAATCTCAGCCTTACTACAGGATATGTACCCAAAGAGTGGCGTACAGCAACAGTGGTCCCTCTCCACAAAGGTGGTGCCTCAACGGACCCTGGAAACTATCGCCCCATAAGCCTGACTAGCTTGGTCTGCAAAGCTATGGAAAGGATCATTATGGACCTCATAAATAAAGATATTGGGGACCTACAGACACTGGATCCTACCCAGTTTGGCTTTGTTAAGGGCAGATCCTGCCTCTTAAACCTGGTTGACTTCTTTGAAACAGTCACCAAGGCCATTGACGAAGGGAAGGTGGCCCACACAGCCTATCTGGACCTCGCAAAAGCCTTCGATACAATACCCCACTCGGGCATTATAGATAAGCTCACCAGCTTAAATATAAACCCCTATGTCATTAGATGGGTTGCAAACTGGCTCAAGGACAGAACCCACATGGTTAGAATTGCTGGAGCCATGTCAGACTCCAAACCAGTTACAAGTGGCGTCCCACAAGGCTCAGTCCTGGGACCTCTCTTGTTTGGTATATATTTCTCGGAGGTACAGGCCAACACGGAAGGACTGTGGCTGACCAAGTTCGCAGATGACTGCAAACTGGGTGCCATAATCGACTCTCCAGCCGACACAAGCATCCTCCAAAAGGGCCTCATAGAAACAGACAACTGGTGCCAGAGCCATGGCCTCAAGCTAAATGCCAAAAAGTGTATAGTCATCCCCTTTGGCAAAAACAAAGTGCCCACAAATTACCACATAGGTGGTAATCCATTAAGTACAGAAGAAGTCATTAGGAACCTGGGGACCCAAGTTGATAGCAATCTCTCATTTGACAACCACGTGGCCAAAGTGGTTAGAAAAACATTTTATATAGCCCACCTAATTATGAAGGGATTCACAACTAGATTAGGGGAGGTCATCGTGCCTCTTTACTCATCCCTCATCAGGCCCATAATCGAGTACAATGCCCCTTTTGGGATGTACCTTACCAAACACCTGCAGCAACTGGAAAGACCCCAAAAGTACCTCACCAAGAGGATCAAAGGGCTCAAACAGATGCCATATGCTGCCCGGTTAAAGAAACTCCAGCTCTACTCAGTGGCATACCGACTGCTCAGAGGTGACCTGTGCCTGATGTATAAGGCCATGTCCAACCCGGAATTAAGGGACATGCTGCACCTCAAAAAATCCAAATCCCATCGAGCTACATGCTCGAGAGACTTGAACCTCAGCACTGAAATAAATAGGACATGCTGGAGGGACAGATTCATAACCCAGAGGCTCCCTTCACTATGGAATAAAATCCCAGTCCAGGTTAGGCAGAGTACCTCATTGACTCTCTTCAAGAGAAATCTTGATGAGTGGATGGGAGATCATAGGTTTACCCTGGGTATCACTTCTGTGTCACTGTTAGACAGAGGCACAGTATACTAACCTCGAAAAAGGGCATAGCAAAATTAATTTAAAATGGGTGGCGAAAGCCAAACATACTCTGGCTAGGCTTATAAATGCCCTAGGGCAGATAGCCTAGTATGAACCTATGAACCTATATACACACACACACACACACACACACACACACACACATATATATATATATATATATATATATATATATATATATATATATATATATATATATATATATATATATGTATATAGACACACACACACACAGATTCACTTTAGAAGATCGAAAGCCCATAACACTGAAATTCAAAACATTGAGACCAAAAATTTCAAAATTGAAAACACTGAAAACTCAAAACATTGAATCCCATAACATGGAAAAAACATAGGAAAGCAACATGTACTATATCTCAGCACAACTACATCCCTGCAACCCCGTAGCCCCTATTACTTAAATATATCAACTCCACGATCACACTACATTATACTAAGACGTGTTATGTTGTAATACAGCAAGTAAGAAAGGAGTATGACTGAGGTTACCTATGAAATTCCTGTAATTATCAGAGAGATTTACAGTAATGTGTAATGTTTTAATAGTGAAGCAGTGCTTCTAAGAGAAGGTTGGGGATAGTTTTTTACAACTTAAACATGCAGTCATGAAGCGTGGAATGGTATGCTTGCCATTTTGTTCTATCTAGTGCAATCTCTGAGTTGATACATTTAAGTAGCAGGGGATGTGGGGTGTGCAGGGGGGCTTCTCCTCTGCTTATAGTTGGAGAAGTATAATATGGTTTGTTTTTTATTTGTTTCTCAGTAGTTGTGCTGGCATATATTAAATGAAGGTTTCCTATGTGTTTTCAATGTTATGGGAGTCAAGGTTTTGAGTTTTCAGTGTTTTGAACTTTCAAAATTTTGGTCTCAGTGTTTTGAATTTCAGTGTTATGGGCTTTTGATCTTCTAAAGTGAATCCATATATATATATATATATATATATATATATATATATATATATATATATATATATATATATGTATTTGACTGAGACCAAAACACTGACAGTTCAAAAGACAGAAAACTCATTTGACTAAAACCCATAACTCTGACACTTTAAAGTAAAAGGTATATGCCCTTTTCCCCACTATAGTGTGATCCTGGAGTTAGCATATATAGTTAGGGGTGTGTGGGGGCACATCCCCCCCACATTAGGGGGTGTGTGTAGGGGGGGGTCCCCCCACAGTTTAGGTAAATATTGTTTTCTGCAAAGAGCTATTCATTGCAGTTATAAATATCCATGTGTATGGTTTAAAATGTATAAAGTATGTGGGGAGCTAACTGCGGTGGTGGTGCTGCGGTAGCGTTGTCGCCTCACAGTAAGACGTCCTGTTCGATTCTCAGCAAGAGCGTCTTCTGTGTGGAGACATGCGTGAATGGGCGTACCTTCGTTGAAGGTTGTGCGTCAGGGCTGGCAACTCGGCACGTAAAAATCTACTGCCAATCATTAGCGGACCGGAGTTCCGCTGTGGCGACCCCTAACCGAGAAAAGCCGAAAGACACAACAACAAAGTATGTGGGGAGCTGTGTCCCCACACCCCCCTAAATATATATGCTAACTCTATATATCTATATATCTCTACATATCTATATATATCTATATATCTCTATACATCTGGAGCATTTCTCCCCGGGCCACCACTGAAAATTGGCTTCGTTCCAAGTCGGGCTTTCCCGGTTAACAAATGTTAAATAAATATATATATATATATATATATATATATATATATATATATATATAGATATATATATGCACACACACTAACTCCAAGATCACACTACAGTGGGGGAAAAGGGCATATACCTTTTACTTTAAAGTGTCAGAGTTATGGGTTTTAGTCAAATGAGTTTTCTGTCTTTTGAACAGTTGGTCTCAGTCAAATAAATTTCAGTCAAATGAAATTTAAGTCATATGAAGTAGACCCATATATGTGTGTGTGTGTGTGTGTGTGTGTGTGTGTGTGTGTATATCTATATATATATATATATATATATATATATATATATGGATCTAGGATGTTTGCTCAAATGAGCAAACGTCCGAATCCATAACAACTGTGCACACTTTAACAAAAGCACTTTTATCGAAAAAGTGCTTTCGCTAAAGCAAGTTACAAAAAAAAAACAAAAAAAAACACTGCATTAATGTTTTAGCTGCCCCCCTGCAGCCCCCTACTTTAATATTCTCCCTCCGAGACCGCACTACAGTGGGGAAAAGGGAATTTTCCCTTATCTGCACCGCACTATGGCCTCGGCAACAGGCATACATAAGTGAAACTGCTTCTTCGGTGAAAAGCACTTTAGCTTAATTATGCCCAGCCGTTTGGGTTTCGGACATTTGCTCATTTGAGCAAACGTCCTAGACCCATATATATATATATATATATATATACACACACACACAGACACACACACACACACACACACACACACACACACACACACACACACACACACAAAATGGTCACTGTCTGAATGTCGAAACACGGTTTATTGAAACTGTGTTTCAGTGGACACAATTTAGTGAAAGTGCATTTTATCGAAAATGCACTTTCGCTAAATGGGGAGTGGGAAGTTAAAGTAAGCATGTTGTTTGCATGCACCATTAGTTGTAAATCAACATATAGTGTTGATTTACAACTAACAAAGCTATTGCTGACATCGTGGTACAGTGGGGATAAGGGAATATTCCCTTTCCCCACTGTAGTGCGATCTTGGAGTGAGAGTAATAAAGTAAGGGGGTGTGGAAGGCGTAGCCCCCCACATGGGGGTGGAGGAGGGCTTGCCCCAACACTATTTCATGTTTTTTTTTTTTGTTTTGGTTTTGATTTCTTTTGTGAAAGTGCATTTTGCACTCAAATCTGTTTCTTTGAACTCAGCACTTGTTCAGAACTCGTTGTAAGCACTAAATAAGCTACAAATTACTACAGCACTCAACTTTCCTCACTTGTCTAGAGGAAAACAGTTTTTAGTACTTAATAAATAAGCACCTATCCAGGCATGTCTAAGGGTCAGCTCCCGGTGTTTTCTTCTGTCTACCTGATAAATCTGGGCATCTTGTGGCAATGCAGCAATTGCCTCATGTACACAGACAACCCTCCCCTCCTACCACCCAACACTACAACCTGTGAGAGATGCACTTACATAGCCAAACTGGAAGCAAAGCTTTCTTCACCCATGACTGGACTAGACAGTCAAGAGGAGAAGGTAAACACTTGCACCACACCACACTAATCACATAGTCCCTCAAAACACACACATAGCAACACAAAAACACACACCTACATTTGCGGAGGCTCTCAATAAAAATATGCTCAAGCAACAGAGACCTCCAAAGCAGAAACGCATGCAACCTCTACCCCCCAACACAACCCAAGGGACACATAGCCCACAAACTCAGTGTGCCACTCAACCACAGCCCATAAGGCATAACAATGTACCCAACACTCTAGTCATAGGTGACTCCATAGTCAGGCACACTGATGTTCCACTCACTAGGCTAAACAAGGTGAAAGTTACTGTCTGCTGCCTGTCGGGTGCCAGGATCCGCCACATAATGCACGCACTCAGGTCACTCCACAACAAGTACAAATATGACTCTGTCATTGTCCATGTTGGTGTGAATGACCAGAGACGCATCTTCCTGAACTACATGAAAACAGACATGGAAGAGCTGTCCGATCTTGTAGCCCAGCCAGGTATGACCCTAGCCATGAGTAGCATCCTGCCATCACCCAGAATGATACCACAGTTCAAGGACAAAATGATTGACTTCAACAATTGGCTAAGCTTCTGGTGTCATTCTAAAGAGATCCAGTATCTGTCTGCCTGGGTTGACGTGATCGACAGATCACGATGCTTTGCCAGAGATGGCCCGCACCTGTCAACTTTGGGATTCCGGATACTGGCTAAGGCTCTTGCCACAGGTTCAAATGACAAATTCACCACTGTAACAGGTACAAGCAAGCAAAATCTGAGGGCAATGCTACTCAATGCTAGAAGTCTAAACCTCAAAATTCATTCACTCGAGGCACTCCTTAAAATGGAGAACATCGACATCTGTGCAGTGACAGAGACCTGGTTGAAGGCTCCAGAGAGCACCCCTGCATTACCAGGCTATAATTCATACATCACCTTTCGGCCACCTAACCTGGACTGAAACACTAAAGGTGGAGGCGTGTTCATATTCATTAAGGATATCCACACCTCCAGGCTAGTTGCTCAGCATAATGCTCTGAGATTATCCAAGTGCAACTAACTCTGGGCAAGACGGCAATCCAAATTGTAACTTGCTACAGATCCCCCACCATGCCCCAGGATTCCCACTCCTCATTTCTTGATACACTGGAAAATATTAGGGTACAACCCAACACCCTAATAATGGGCGATTTCAACTACCCCACCATTAACTGGGAAAACGTGCAGTTGTGTACACTTACCATAAAAGTAGATGTTCGAGTGTATTCACTGTTGCAGTCATTACATCTGGGTTATCTGCTTGCAGGAAGCCCTCAGCCGGCCTGAATATCAAAGCCTTGGATTCTTGCATCGGATGCTGTCTCTTCTTCCATGACGTCAGGTCATCAGGGGTATAAAACATGCAGCCGACGCCATTACATCAGTTTTTCTTGCCCCAGATGTCAGATGCCCCCATAATGGAAAGCAATTATATGTTAGGTTACACCTCCAACAAAAAGCAAATACACCAGAAAGCTGAAATAGACTAAACAAGAAGAAAAGTATAGCCAAGAGAAGTCAGGGGGCTGGAGGGAGGGTAACCATGACTGCAACAGTGAATACACTCGAACATCTACATTTATGGTAAGTGTACACAACTGTACTATGTTCTTCGTGTTTCACTGTTGCAGTCATTACATTTGGGTTGATTCCCAAAGCTAAGGAAAGGAGGAGAAAGTTAGAGAGTATTAGGACCAGCTATTAAGCCCTGCAAAACTGCAGTGGCAAAACCAGCTCTGGATTTAGAAAAAAATAGGCATGTGGTAATGCTGGGTGAAGGTATGTACAGAGCTCCAGGTAGCAGCTTCTAGGATGTCCCTGGTAGGGACACCCTTGAGAAAGGCTGTACATGTAGATGCAGCCCTGGTGGAATATGATCTTATCCCCTGTGGGGTAGGTTTTCCATGGTGCTTAAAGCAGAAATGAATGCAATGGGCTATCCACGTAGAAATGGTTTGCTTTGAAATGGCCTTCCCCTCTGCCCCTGCAGCCACTAAGAGCTGTTCAGATTTTCTGAGAGGCTTAGTCCCATCCAAATAAAATCTAAGTTGCCTGTGCACGTCCAAAGACTGCAGTATTCGTTCTCCTTTGTTCTGTGGATTTGGGAAAAAGTAGGGAAATGAATGGACTGATCAAGGGCCACACTAAACACCACCTTGGGCATAAAGGAAGGATTGGTCCTGAGGGACACACTGTCTGCATGGAAGATGATGAATGGCTCCACTGCCATGAGGGCCTGTAATTCAGACAATCTTCTTGCTGAAGTGATGGCTAGAAGGAAGGTTGTTTTCAAAGAAAGGAATTTCAATTCTGCAGTTGCAGATGGCTCAAAAGGAGGTAGAGTGAACTTTTCCAATACAAAGTTAAGGTCTCTTCTGGGTGGTCTTAAACTTTTGGCCCCTCTGAGGAATTCTTTTGGTCCCTCTGAGGAATTGCTTTAGCAGGGGGTGAGGGAAGAGGGATGGTTCAGTATTATAATGAGCTGAAATGGCAGAGGCATGAATTTTAATTGACGAGAAGGAAAGGCCCTTGTGGAGCATCTCTGTTAAGTACTGAAGAATATGCAGTAAGCTGGGCACTGTTGTGCCCATCCCTTGAGTCTGGCTCTAGGAACAGTATCTTTTCCACTTTTCAGCATAGGATTTCCTAGTACTAGGCCTCCTTGCCTCCAGAATGACATCTAGTACCTGCTTACTGAGGGATGTTATTGGAGAGCTCAAGGAATTAGCCAGGCTGCAAGGTTCACAGTTTGAAGTTGAGGGTGCAGAATCTGGCCCTCCTGCTGGGACAGCAAGGAAGGGGTCTGAGGCAGGTGCCATGGTACCAGCTGTGAAATACTGCGCAAGAGGGGATACCCAGTGTTGGTGTGGCCAGTCTGGTGCAATCAGCATTGTCCATGGTTTGTCCTGTTTTATCTTTAGCAGAGCTTTCGATCGGAGAGGCAGAGGGGGAAAGGCATAAACTGAGAGGCTTTCCCAGGTGAAGGACAGGGCATCCACTTTCCAAGCCTGACTGTGGGGCGTCCTTGTGCAGAATTTGTCAAATTGGTAGTTCTGAGGGGAGGCAAACAGGTCTATCTCTGGATTCCCCCATTTGTTTCTCAAAAGGTTGAATATCTTTGGTTCCAGTTTCCACTCGTGTGGGTCCATGAGATTTCTGCTTAGGTTGTATGCCAGTTAATTTAGCTTGCCTGGCAGGAATTGAGCTTGTACGTGCACTTAGTAGCTCATGGCTGTGTTCCACAGAGCCATGGCTAGTCTGCAGACAGGGTACGAGTGGGTTCCCCCCTATTTGTTTATGAACCACAGAACAGTGGTGTTGTCTGTCTTTACCAATAATTGTCCTGGAAGAATGTGGTCCTTGAAGACTGTCAGGGAATTCTGTACTGCTAAAATTTCTTTTTGATTGATGTGCAGATGCATTCTAACTTGGGTTCCATTTGCCCTGAATGCACTGCCCTGCCAAGTGAGCCCCCATGCATAGTCTGATGCATCTATTTTTAGGGTTTGGGTGGCAGGAGGTAGAGTGAATGGGAGCCCCTTGTTGTGGTAGCAGGCCTCTACCCACCAAAAGAACTCTGTCTTTATGCAAGGAATGATAGTAATCATTAATTCCAGGCCCTGAGAAAGTTGACACCATAGGCTTTTTACATACCATTGTAGTTTCCACATATGCAGTCTTGCATATGGAATTAGTAGAATGCAAGAGGTCATGAACCCCAGGGCTTGCAAGAATTTCCTTGCAGATAGCTGGGTCTTTGTGGCCAGTAGTTTGAAGTAGGCTGTCAAATAAACTTGTTTCTCTGGTGTGAGGTAATCCATTTGGGAAGTTGTGTTCAAGCTTGCTCCCAGGAATACAATTTGTTGGCAGGGTACAAGGTGAGATTTCTTTTTGTTTATGGTGTGCCCCAGTGAGGTTAGAAGTTTCTTTACAAATGCCAGATGTTTTAGTAGCATGTCCTGGCTTTCTGCCCGAATTAGACAATCGTCCCGGTATGGGTATATTTGAATATTTCTTTGCCTGCAAAATGCAATGACTGGAGCTAGATACTTTGTGAATACCCTGGGCGCAGTAGATAAGCCAAAGGGAAGTGCAGAGAACTGATAGTGCATGGAGCCTGCTCTGAAGCGTAGGTATTTCCTGCAAGATTCCCTTACTGGAATGTGCAAGTAAGCGTCCTTTAAGTCTAAGGTTGCCAACCAGGCATCTTTGCGTAGCACAGGAAGCAGCTGTTGAAGTGTTAGCATTTTGAATTTTGGGATTACCAAAAAGGTGTTTAGAATAGAGAGGTCCAGGATAGGAAGCCAGGAGCTGTCTTTTCTGGGTACCAGGAAAAGTCTTGAGTAAAGCCTTGTCTCCTTTCTTCTGCTGGGACATGTTGAATAGCCCTGATACTTAGAAGAGAGATAACCTGCTGTTGAGCCTCTGCCCAATGATTTGGGAGTAGGACTGGCCAACTATTTGGGGTTGGTAAGGTGTGCAAGTGTTATCTGTATCCTTGGAAAACTATATTTAAAACCCATTTGTCCTGGGTAATGAGTTCCCAGTTTTTTGCATGCAGGGCAATCTTTCCCCCTAAGGGTGCAGGCAGTTGAGCAGGGCTTGGAAGGTTTAAGGTTAAGTCACTGTGACATTTTTCCATAGGAGGGTGTCTTACTACTTCCAGCTTTGGCAGTGGGAGCCCCCCACTGCTTAGGCCTGTGAGTACCTTGAGACTGTAGCCTAGGTGGTCTGCTGTTCCTGGGTTTGGACTGAGAAGGCCTGGAAGAGACAGGAAAGGACCAATTCTTAGAAGGCCAATGCCTGCTAAATCTGGGAGGCTGAACTTGCTGGAAATCTTTAACAGTTTGCATAGATTTAGCTTTTTCCTCCATCTTTGTAAGGACTTCTGCTTTGTTGCCAAACAGGTGGTCTTGGTTTAAGGGAGCATCCAGTAATTTAGCTTTAACATGATCTGGCAAATTCTGTTCCTTAAGCCAAGTATGCCTTCTAAGCACAGACCCAGTGACAGCAGCCCTGCAAGATGCTTCTAAAGAGTCAAAACCACACTGCAAAGTATGTTCACAAACTTGTTCAGCAGAATGCATTAAATCCTGTAATTCTTTATTTTCAGCAAAGTCAGGAATCAAAATAATTTTCTGTTTAAGTAGTCCCATAATATGCTGCTGATACTTTAAGATATGAAACTGGCAGTTTAAGGCCCTAATGGCTAAAGTAGCAGAAGTGTATACCTTCTTACCCCATCTGTCTAAGGCCCTGGAATCTCTATCAGAGGGGGTAGGGTTTTTGGCAGTAGTAGCCTTAATGCCTTTAGGTCCTTGGGAAATGGTCTCTGGGTCCGCAGTAAAATTCTTGAAGAGGAACTTGTGAGGTCAGGTACTCTGTAATACCTGTCAGGCTTCCTGGGAGCTGGAGGTAAAGTGTCTGGGGCCAGGCTAGACTCCAAGAAGGCATAATCTACAATGTCGAGGACATTAGCTAAAGGTCTGTGCTGAGGGAGGAGTAAGAATTCCCTATGTCTCTTTTTGGAGTCAGAGTAATCCTGGCTTTCCCAACGGAAATGCTCCCTAAGAGTGTGCAAGGTTTCACCAAAAGAAAAATTTTCTGGAGGGGAAGCAGAGGGAATGGAATCCTCTGCATCAGAATACTCATAGGTAGATAAGGGCAAATCCTGGTAATCAGAAGAAACAGAAATTTCGGAATCCTGATCAGAATCATAAGGAAAATCAGTTCTAGATCTCTTAGAGGGTGAAGACTGGCTTCCCCTAATTAAAGTAATAAGGTCTTCAGCCACTCTTATCATTTGTTTTTTAGGCATATGGGCCTGACCATGCGGTTTGGACGTCAGTTTTCTAGGCGTGGGTCGAGTTTTAAGCCTTGAAGAAGAAGATGGCGTCAGTTTGAAATGCGTCAGTAGGCCTGAATACACCCTCAGAAGCCGGTGCCTGCACAGCGGCTCTGGACCCATCCCAAGATAGAGACATTCGCAGGTTCCATACTCGAATAAGCATCTCGTGGCATACCGGACTCTAAATGGGTCTCAGTAGAGGCATGCAAATCTGAAGTAGTGGGTATCAGGGGCTGCGAAAGCACCTCACTGAGTACCGGCGAACTAGCTTAATGGAAGCGTCGTCGGCAGCTCTGGACTTATGCGGTCTGTCTCTGTCTTTATCTTTATGTTTATGTTTTTCTAGAATGTTGGTAGTCGGATGGCTTACCAAAGCCATTTCTAGATAGTTAAACCGAGAACCAAAATAATTTGCTGCAAAAAGAAATAGACGACGAATAGTCCAGGTGTTGAATAAGGCACAAAGCCAACAGCAAGGGACGTCGTCGGTCAGCGCCTAAGCAAGGAATGCAGTACGAATGAAAATCTTTATGAGGTATTTGCTTTCCACAGGTAATACAACTGTTAACTTTTACTGACATTGGTAAAGAGCAAGAAAAAGGATCCCCAACGGGGTACTTAGCTTTTTTGAAGACTTCGGTTCTGAAACTCTAAATGAAAATTTCAGGAGTCGGCCGACCGCCACTTGTGACTTGCTTCTGCTTCAGGCACCACGCGGAAAGAAAGACTGATGTAATGGTGTTGGCTGCATGTTTTATACCCCTGACAAACTGACGTCATGGAAGAAGAGACAGCATCCGATGCAGGAATCCAAGACTATGATATTCAGACTGTGAGGGCTACCTGCAGGCAGATAACCCAAATTTAATGACTGCAACAGTGAAACACAAAGAACATCTACTCATGTACAAACTCTTTTGCTCAAAGTTTTCTGGAATTCATAAATTCCAACGCCTTGGATCAACTTATCCACACCCCCACCAGGGTCAGCAATATCCTAGACCTGGTCATTTCCAACATGGGCAACTGGTGTTCCACACCAGAGGTCAATTCCTCGTTGGTCAGATCCGACCACAAGCTAATCACCCTAGACATCCACATCCTGCTCCCGCCCCCCATTAGGGAAACCACCGTAAAATATTTCTCCAAAGCTAACTTCATGCTTAAGACAGAAGTGGCAAATTTCACAACACCCATGCAGACGGACAATAGGGGTACAACTGCTGAATTCTACACAAATGCACTTTATAAGCACTTACACGAGTGCATGGATTGTGCTATCCCTAACAGAACCAAGATGCTATCCTCCAAAAAAAGGAAGCCAATCTGGTGGTCCCCTGCCATAAACAAACTCTACAACAGAAGAAAGAAACTGTTGCCAAAAAAAAATCCCATGACTGGAAGAACTCCCTGGTCAGCCTCAGTAAGAACCTGAGATCTCTCAAACTCCTCCAAAGCTAGTTATGAAAACAAAATTGCCACTGATTCTAAAGACAACCACAAAGCATTCTATAGCTATGTCAAGAATCTCAATGGCAGCATTCAGATCTGCTCTGAGTTACAGCACAATGGCACTAAATATACAGAACCAACTGATATTGCCAACATCCTGGCAGATAGGTTCAGTGCTAACTTTAGCCCCACTCACCCCCTAAAGGGCCCATCTCTATACCAGACGAATGCAAAGTTCTTGTCATCATGGCTGCACAGGTAAAAAACACATTCTCCAAAGCCAAGAACACAGAATCCATGGGACCTGAGAGCATCCCAGGCTGCGTTCTACATGAACTACAGAATGAACTGGCACCCTACCTAAGCACCATGTTCAATCATAGCCTCACCACAGGCTTTGTGCCCACTGAATAGCGCACAGCAACGGTTATCCTACTCCACAAATGGGGAGCCACCACGAACCCTGGGAACTACTGCCCCATTAGCCTAACGAGCCTGGTCCGCAAGGCCATGGAACTTATAAACAAAGACAATTGTATTCTCCAAACTCTGGACTCCACCCAGTTTGGGTTTGTAAAAGGCAGATCATGTCTCCTAAACCTGACTGACTTCCTTGAAGCAGTCACCAAAGCCGTAGACGAGGGTAAGGTGGTTCACACAGCCTATCTAGATCTCGCCAAGGCTTCTGACACCATCCCCCACTCTGGAATTATAGATAAACCCACTAAACTAGGTATAAATCCCTATGTCACAAGATGGGTTGCCAACTGTCCCACTGACAGAACCCACACTTTAAAAGCAGCAGACTCTAAATCAGACTTCAGACCAGTGACAAGTGGAATACCACAGGGTTCAGTCCTGGGTATTCTCCTGTTTGATATCTACTTTTTCTGAAGTACAGGCCAACACAGAAGGTCTCTGGCTAATGAAGCTCGCAGACAACTGCAAACTAGGAGCCATAACTGAAAATCATAATAATGTAGACATCCTACAAAAGGGCCACACTGAGACAGATGCCTGGTGTCAAATCCTTGGGCTCAAGCTCAACACCAAAAAGTGCATTGTCTTCCCCTTTGGTAAAAACTCTGTACCCATGAGCTACCACACAGGTGGTAGTCTACTTAATACCGAAAGTATGATAAGAGGACTTGGGACACAGGTGGACAGTAGTCTCTCCTTTGATGATCACATCGCCACACTAGTCAGGAAGTCCTTCTACGTGGTACACCTCATCAGAAAAGATTTCTCATCCAGGAAAAAAAAGGTCACTGTTCCCCTCTACTTGCCACTCATTAGACCCATTACAGAGTACAACGCCCCTTTTGGTATCTACCTCACAAGTCATCTATAACAACTGGAAAGGCCACAGAAATACCTCACAAAGAGGATTACCGGCCTCAAACAGATGCCCTACGCAGACCATCTCAAAAAACTCCAGCTTCACTCCATCACATATCGCCTACTCTCAGAGTCGATCTCTGTCTAACATACAAAGCTATGTCAAACCCACAGCTGTTGGACATGCTCCACTTAAAGAAATCCCAATCCCTCCGAGCTACACGCTCTAGGGACCTAAACCTTGTCACCACAATAAAAAGAACATTCTGGAGGGATAAATTCCTGTCCCAGAGACTTCCCATACTCTGGAACAAACTACCTATCGATATCAAACAAAGCTCCTCATTAGCATTCTTCAAGAAAAGTCTTGATGATTGGATGGGAAATTGGAAATTCACCCCAGGGATCACCTTTGTGGCTCTGCTCAACAGGGGCACAGGAAAATAATTTTCTGGGGTGGCAAAAACCGGGGTACCTTTTTGGCTAGGCTTGTACAGGCCCTCGGGCCAAAAGCCTAGTACCTACCTATGAACATATATATATATATATATATATATATATATATATATATATATATATGGTTTCACTTCGGAATGTCGCGTTTCTGAAAACGCAAACTTTATATGGCTGAGACTATATGATCGACTGTTCAGAAACTCGAAATTCTGAACTGAAATAAAAAAAAAAAGTCAAACACATTATTTCTGCAGGGGGGCAAGCCCCCCTGCACCCCCTACTTAAATATACCAACTCCTAGACCGCTCTATAGTGGGGAAAAGGGGAATATCCTTTTCAGCGCTGTATGCAGAAGCGCAGAACGGGAGATTTCCTGTTTCCTTGCTATAGTGTGATGGTATCTTGAAGTAGGGAGGGTGCAAGGGGACTTGCCCCCCCCCCCACAAAAAACTTATATTAAACTAAATTTAAGTTTTTTTTTTAACACTTCACAATTTCGTGTTTCTGAAAACTCGATCATATGGTCGTGACCATATGAAGTTCGAGTTTTCAGTAACTTGACATTCTGAAGTGAAACCATATACACACAGATATATATATATATATATATATATATAAATATATATATAATATATATATATATATATATATATATATACACACACACACACACATTATACACATATATACACACACACATATACACATATCCATAATGAATGTAAATGTGGAATATATTTACGAAACACGTTAAGTGGTACACTTTTCTTTTTGAGAGGTAAGACTGAATACAAATCTCACGGAGGTTAGACCACATCTTGTGGGTGTGTCTTACTTACTCCATGAAGGTTAGACCACATGCCCTTTGTCTACTTTATTTACTTACCATTTAGACTTCACAAGCTTCGCCATACTCTCTTTCTCCATGTAAAGGTTCCAAACCAGTATGGAGTGCTTCAGTTATAGTTTTACAACAGCCCGCTAAAGGACATCATAATCTCCCTATTCCTGCATAAGTAACCCTGAATATACACCTTAACTCATGATTTGGTTTTGCTGCCATTATCTTAGTCTGAGTCTAATATATTATGTTTCTGATATTCTGACATGCTTCTTAAGTGTCTGACACTTTGAGGACTGCAATTATAATCCCCAAATAGTGACTCTAATGCCAACAAGGGGAGCATACTCCAAGCTGGAGGATGCAATACCTAAAGGTACACCAATCTCAAAATTAGAACGTATAATTTTGCAAGGACATGAGGGTGTAGGCCTTTTACAAAAACTCTTTGTAGGTGTCACAATGATCTGCTGAAGTCATACGTTATTTTTTGGAGTTGTGGGACTCACAATTATGAGCCCCACTCTTCTGATAAGGGGCCATTCTCTGTTTTTTTTTAAAGTTGTTTCTCTCTTCTTCACAGTGTTATGTTTCCCCGGTTAGTCATTATAATTCTGAAATGGCTGAAGAGAAACTGCCACCTTCTAGCTTCCTATAGGTCCCGCCGGACATTTATTCTTTGGTCAAAAAAAAAGAAAAAAACAACAACAACCTGGTACCATTTGCCCACAGACTAATTTAGTTTTCTATGTTTTGTGTTAAGGTCAGAAATGGACATATTCAGTAGGATGGGACCAAGTCAGACCTCTAGAGGGACCCCACTTGTCACATCTTTCTTCTATGAAAGCTCTTGATTCACCTACCATCATCCTCTGCAGTCTAATACCTAACCCACGTAAACAGTGACCTGCAATCTACTTCACAGGCTTTACCTCAGTTCAGAAATATTGCATCCAATGGGGTTGCCTTTTCCCACTTCTGTGGTAACTCGATCAGAAAACTGGTCCACATTTTTGAGATAGGCTATACCAGTCATGAATCCATGCTGAAATTCATTAACTCATCCATTCTGTTTAAGGTGACTCAGCAACACTGACTTTAGCACAGTCTCTGTAACACCTGAGAAGCTATCCTGCTCAGATATTAAAACTGTCTATTTTTCAGGTCAACAGCCTAGCATTCATTCTTGACCTCTGGCCAAGGACGCCCGCAGGCAGGTGCAAGGGGGTGCACTTGCACCCCACTGTATTTTGACTTAAGTTACATCTGTGATTTGTTGAAATTGGAAAATGCACTGGCAAAACCGTACATTTTTCCATTTCAACTTACATTTTTTTCTTCTGTGGAAACTGCGTTGGAGATGTTATTGGAGGTTGCAGTCACATGGTCCATATGATGAGCCTCAATGCCTCCTCAAATTGCATCTCCATTAACTTGCAGTAGAGTTATGATGAAAGTGGGTGGCAGATGGTATCCCGAAGATTTTGTGACAAAAAAGAGCAAGACATATAGAAGAGTGTCATGTGACTCGTGTAGTGCAGCATGTAGTTTTGTAGAACAAGTGAAGCTGTCAGGTAGTTTGTTGATCACACGGAGACAAGATGATGATCCTGAGGTTTTTTTTTTCTTTTGTTGTACAGAGTAGTTTCTCCTAGTGTCCAGTGCCCTTCCCATCCCAATCCCCATACTGCTGTAGTTGCAGACAGTTCCTGAGGCTAACAGCTTCCTCGCTGCATACACGACGCCCAACTGCCTGCACTAGTTAACTTTAACTTCTCATAGGGCCTTTTGGTCTTCCAGGAGGTGGTTCCGGTGGAGAAACGACACGTAGCTATGGTGTTGATGCTGTTGTCTGTGTCTACGTCTCTGTGTGAGAGTGATCGAAAAAGGGAAAGTTGTGTGTGTTTATGTTGCTGTCTGTGTGTGTGTATGAATGAAAGCATGCATGAAAGCAGAAGAGACTGTGTTGTGTGTGTGTGTGTGTGTGTGTCACATTGTACCATGGAGACACTGAAGTGGCAGCAAAAGACATTCTGGAACCATACGCTTTGGGATGGTTATAACGGACTGCTTACTTATATTATTGATTAATTATGCTCTACCAAGTAAAAACATTATGGCTCAGAGTAAAAAAACAAAAACTAGGCAGCAGGCTGTACAATCCAAGCCGATTTATTGTTAGCGCTTTAATTCAAAAAATGCATGAACTTCTTCAGACAATGAAATCCCAAGATCCCACAGTTAAAATAAAACCATTAATTAAAACTGATGCAATAATTACAAAAGTAATTAACATAATTAAGAAATGTAAAGACCAAGTGATACTTAGTCTAATACATAAAACTGTTGTATAATAAAATGCTTTTTTACACAAAGCAACCTAAAACCATTAATCCTACTTGTTATTTCCCTATAACATTTTAAATATGAATCATTTTTAAAAATATATAATATCTTGTTCATAAAACCTAACAAGTGGATAAAGTATGTTTATATAAATAGATGTAAACAGATGTAACAAATATTCATAATCAAAATGGTAAATACATCAAGCTTCATCTTTGAAGAGCTTTTAATTTCAGAATGAATTTAACTGAACAATATTCATTAAGCCCTGGTGGAATATGTGCATATGTTTTAATTTGCCAAATTAATTCTTGCTCTTCGAGTTTTAACTCCCAGAGTCCACCTCTAATGTCCTGCCTCCTATTTGTTGTAAGACTATATAATGAAATTTGTGTGTGGGATATTCCAACACGTGTCTTGCCAGAGCGTTTGTGGTGTTACCCCTACTAATTTGATATTGATGCTCAAGGATTCTTTGTTTAACCATTTTTTCGGTTTTGCCTATATAACAGCTTTGGCATTGTTGACATAAAGCAGCGTATATCACTCCTGTTGGAAAGGAATAATCCAAAATGCCTCAATAATTGGGGGATGAGGAAGTGTGGGAGATGTCAGCAGTGCCAACATATTATGACAGCTAATAAGGTTTCTATATGTGATAAAAACTATGCTATTAATGGAAAGTTTAATTGTGAAATAGGAGTGGTATATGTTGTAGTATTTTTAACAGATGGGATGAAGCTCATTGACATCCAGCTAGTGTACCAAAGCTTTATCTGTTTAGGATGATGTCCTGGAGATGACCTCAGCTCGTAGGCACTGGTGTATAAAGTTGGATTTACGTGCAAGATCCTTAGAATATCTCCAAGCCAGCAGCAGCCTGAACAAAACTGAGGAAGGAGACAGGTCAGCTAGGAGGGGCTTAGTTTGGAAAGGGTAAGCAAGCCCCCCCTCAAAAAGGCTGTAAAATCCTGTGATACTGAGTGTGTGTCTGTGCGTTAAAGGCATAGTGTTTGTACCAATAAAGAGAAAAGAAAAAGGGGATAAGGTGGGGGGGGGGATACTGCAAATGTGAGACAGATAGACAGACAGACAGAGAGAGAGGAGGGTGGCTGGCTTAAAGCACTGAGAGAGAGAGAAGGTTGGCAGACTTGAGAAGAAAAAACAAAGACTCCAAGAGACCAGACAGAATAGTTCTGGCAAGGTACAGTGTCTGTGCCAATAAAGAGAAAAGAGAAGGGGGTTAAGTAGGGAGGGTGGGTGAATACTGCAACAGTGATCAGCACATCTCTATTTATTTTATTTCCAGTTTGATTACCAGGGAAGTCCACTGGGCCAAAATGACCCATTTTCAGTGGAGGCCTGGAGAGAAAAGCTCCAATATGCATAATACAGTTAATATACAAGTGATACACAAGTATAAAAGATAAAAATATACAAAATAAGTTACAAATTAACACATTCGGTGTCATGCTATTTAACAGAGTTCACTGAGAATGAAGTTGAGGGTTATACAATTTCATTTGAGGAACACTCTAATGTATAGAGTTTGACAACAATGTATTTAGTTAACATTTGTTAACCGGGAAAGTCCGACTTGGAACTAAGCCAATTTTCAGCGGAGGCCCGGGGAGAAAGGCTCCAGATGTATGTCTTTGTAATGTGGGAGGAAACCGGAGCACCTGGAGGAAATCCACACGAACACAGGGAGGACACGCAGACTCCACACAGAAGGCACCCCAGCCGAGAATCGAACCAGAAAACCTCTTGCTGTGAGGCGACAACGTTACCACTGCACCACTGCACCGTATGTATGTATGTATGAACATGAGTAAAAAGAGAAGACAGAATAAAGAAAAAGAATACCCTCTACGTATGCACACTTAAACAGGGATGCTATTTACAAGGTTGATTTGAGTCAGAGTAGCTATAGGAGTTGTTGAGAGCATAGAGAGCCCAGGAAATAGAGAGAGAGCACACTGGGAGCAGGAAGATTAGCTTGGATTAGGTAGGGTGAAGGCAGGTACATTTATGCTTAAAAAAGCAGGTTTTTAAATTTTTCAGAGTTTGACGTAGATCTTACAGTAGATGGAAGGGAATTCCACTTTTCGTCAAGTGAGTAAGAGAGAAGTTCGCCAGCAGGACATTTAGGTTTATGGATAGCAATTAGATTCTGATGTTTAGATCTTAGAGTTCTATTAGGTATGTAGAGGGGAAGGAGATTAGTTAGAGCAGGACATTTTGTTGAGTGAAATATATGTCTATGAACAGTGGGGAGTTGGAGGTAGTCTAGGTAGTTAAGGAGTTCAAGCCAATTCAGGGATTGTAGGGTAAGGCAATGATGGGTATAGTTTTTGGAGTTAGTGGCAAATTTAGAGATTGTGTTACAGCAGCTGTCTAGTTTGGAGGTGATAGTGCAGGACAGATTGGTTAGGAGAGGGTTAACGTATAATAAGGAAGGAAGAAGATAAGTTGTGGCCAAAGTATGCCTAGTAGAGGAGGAGAGAAAGCGATTGTTCCTGTACAGCATGCCTAGCTTTTGGTGTGTTTTCTTGATATTTTGTTGAATATGGATATCTATCTTGAGGTGTTCATCAATGGTAATGCTGAGTAGTTTAGAGGAAGGAACTACTTCTATAGGTGAATTGGTATGGCTATAGACTTTGAAGTTGTTTTTGTCATAGGAGAGGGTTTTTGTAGGAGGAAACAGTAGAATCTTTGATTTATTTGCATTTAGAGAGAGGTGATTTTGGCGTATCCAGTTTTCGGTTGTTGAGAATGCAATTTGGGTTTTATTTAGCAGCTCAGAGAGGTTTGAGGCAGAGCAGACTACGGTTGAATCGTCTGTGTATTGAATGATTTTGGCGTCAGGAATAGCAGAGTGAAAGTTATTGATGAAGATATTAAAGAGCATGGAGCCAAGAATAGATCCCTCTGGTACTCCAGTTGGGGTAGATAGGAAGGAAGAGAAGGAGTTCTTCAATTTGACTGCCTGTAATCTATGTGATAGATAACTGGAGAACCAGGATAAAGTGTTAGGTGAGAGATGTAGGTTAGATAGAGAACAGAGAAGGGTGCTTGTGGGACACAGTATCGAAAGCTTTAGACAGATCAAGTAAAATGGTAGAAATTAAATGTCCTGAATCTCGGGCTCCATTGACAGTTTCAAGGAAAGAGAGTAGAACGGTTATAGTGCTATGGCCTGGGCGGAAGCCATGCTGGGTGGGAGTGAGAAGGTTGTTTAGGGTCAGAAAAGGCATAAGTTGGATGTGGATGCATTTTTCTAGGATTTGGGAGATTGGTGAGAGCTGAACAATAGGGCAAAAGTTTGAGATGCTGGTGTTTTTGCCTCCTTTGTGAAGACGAGGAATATAGGCTGAGCGCCAGAGTTTAGGGACATATGATTCCTTTATGGCTCTGTTAATAATGATGCTGACTGGAAGTGCAATACCATCAGCAGCACATTTCAAGTAAGAGAAGGGGGACATTGTCAGGGCCATTAGAGCAAGGTTTAAGTTTGGACAAAAGTTTTTGTATAAAGTTAGTGGACATGGGTTTGAGCTAAAACAGAGAGGAAGGTTTGCTAGGTGAATTAGAAAGTGGTGAGTGAAAGGAAGTTGGGCTATTGTTAGGAAATGTCTTGGTGAGATTAGAAATAGTTTCTATGAAGAATGAGTTACATTCAGAGCTTAATTCAATGTCAGATTTACTTGGGTCAGGGACAGGGGTTATTCTTGGAGCCTGGATTGAGAAGAGAATTTATTGAATTCCAGAACAGTTTGGGGGTTTTATTATTATTGGACTGGAGTTTGATATAGTAGGATTTTTTTGTCCTTGGTGATTAGTTTTTTTGCAAGGTTATGCAGCTGTTTATATTAGAGCAGTGTAGTGGGCAGTTTATTGTTTTAGTAACGTTTCCAAATTTTATCTCTTTGGTGCATGATCTTTTTTGTCTCTTTGGATAGTCAAGGAACAGCTTTAGTTTTTATCCTTTTGTTTCTTAGAGGGGCCAGGGAGTTTACAGTATCTAAGAAGACAGAGTTGAAGTAATCTACAGCACTGTCGAGAGGAAGGGTGTTTAGAATTTGCCAGTTAATCTGTTTGAAAATGTTTGAGAAAGTAGTGGGGTTGAAGTTAGTGAGGTTGCGAGTGCGGATGTATTGATGCTGGTGTGGGGAAGAGCTGGTTGAGCAATGTATGAAGGCTGGAAGGTGGTCGCTAATATTATCAGGAATACTGCCAAAGTTGGTTATATTTTTGGGATCAGAGACTAGGATCCAGTCTAAGGTGGATCCAAGTGGATTTATTTTGTTTGGTCGGGTGATGGGAAGATTAACTGAGAGAAGTTGTAGAGGTTAATGGTTAGGGAGGGAGGATGGCAATTGATTTTGTTCCAGTCAATATTTACATCTCCTAGGATGTATGTTTCATAGTTAATTCTGGTAGAGGCCCACAGGAGAATTTCTTCGAGTGTAGAGATATTATTACCAGGCGAGATATATAGGGCAATAATAGAGACATTTCTGTGTTTATTTAGTTTTAGTAGTCCAGCAGTTAGTTCAGTATTCTGGAATTGGAATTTGGAGGGGAATTATGGTAAGGAGGTTAGCGTAGACTAGGGCAGAGCCGCCACCTTTTTTGTTTAGTGGGTCATTTCTGAGAATGTGAAATCCTGGGGTAGGATCTCAGAGTCTGAAATGGAGGGTTTGAGCCAGGTTTCAGAGATGGCTAAGATGTCAGGTTGGTTATGGCTTAACCAAGCTTGAAATTGGTGAACTTTGTTGCTAAGACTTTGTGCATTTATAGTGAAAATCTTTAGGGTGTTGTGGTAAGAGGGGATGATAGATGGTAGGTGTTGGCAATGGAGGGAGTAGGACCAGGGTTAGGATGAATATCACCAGCTTGGACTAACTTATTAAAGGTAATATCCTTTTGCCATTCAAGTTTACTAGGTATGAAATTTGGTGGTTTTAAGGTTAGAGTAGGCGACAGTGTCCTGACTTTAAAGGAGAGGATTTTAGGGTGGAATAAGTGTAGAGTGTTGGGCTGAATGAGAGGTGAGGAGATAGAGTGGAAATGGGACTAGGATTGAGTGCGAAGGTGTGTATGTATGGTAGTTGTCTTAGCAGGTAATTTTGGGCAAGCATTAGAGAGGTATATGAGCTAGCAAAGTATAAGGAAATTAGGAAAAGGGAGAGGAGGCAGGGGATCTGGAAGTTGTGATGACCTAAAAGAGCATGTTGAAGCAGAGGGGAGAGAGATAGATGTAGGTTAGTGGAAAGGAGAAGGTTGACTAGGAAGAGAGGTTTTAGAAAGTGATGAAGGTTTTTATAGAAAGTTAATTAAAAGAGGAGGGACTGTAGTTATTTATATGGGTGGTGTGCAGATAGAAGAGAGTGAGAAGGAAAAGTAGATGAGAGGGATTAGGTGGGGGGAGCAGCTATTGGGTTATTAGGCTGGTAAGGAGGGATCGAGGAGGAATAAAGCTGGGTGTGTTGGGGGCAGGTGGGAATTGAGGGCAGGGTAGGGGAGCGAAGTGAGCCCAAGGGCAAATGGAGTGGGAAGGAGCAGAGGAGGTGAGTACAGCAGAAAAAGTATCAGTAAAGGGCAGTTAAATGGCTGTAGTAAGAGGGTTTGGTCTAATGTTTTGGGAAAGGTAATGCAGGCTGACCTTTACTGAGGGAGGTTTAGCATGGAGGGAGAGGATATATGCAGTGGTAGAACATTAAATTCAACAGACTTTTCCATAGAAAAAAATAACTTATCAGGATAAAAACAGAGTACGAGTAGGGTTTACTTTGGTATATGCTGCCACGTAGTGGTAGAGGGAGGAAGCAAGCAGCAAGGATAGCCTAAACCCATCTTGGGTGTAAATATAGTCAGGTATGGAGAACAGGAGGGGGAGAGGGCATATGGTCTACGGTAGGCTGCTAGAACGCGTGCACAGTAGGGCAGACTAGCACAATATGTAGTACAAGTCCATGTGTAATTAGTAGTGAGCAACATACATTTAACATAATCTTGTTGGGCGGGGGTCCTCTCAGCAGTAGCGTTCTGAGTACCAGGCAGGCTGACAAAGTTAGGGAGTCTACTGGAGGTGGCTGGAGGTATTCCTTTTGCTGTGAGGCAGGTTGGGAGCACCCGGGACGGATTACGGGAGGTGAGTCTAGCAGCCCAAAACCATGGGACCGGCACAGGAAAGCTGTCGACGCTTAGTACAGGGAAGGTCTTAAACAACTGTAATATGTCTTGACTGAGTCACTGTTTCAGTATTCTTAACAGATGGGTGATTCCCAGGGCTGTAGAGAGAGAAGGATGGCAGGCTTAGGAGGAAAAAGCAAAGAATCCAGGAGGCCAGACAGAATAGTTCTGGCAAACACTGCTTGGACCTGAAGAGGGGTTCTAGCTTGTAGTGTTTTGTGAAGGTGCGATCAAATGACCAGGTAGCTGCTTCTAAAATGGATATGGTATCCACCCCCATTATAGAAAGCATGTGATGAAGCCTCTGCCTGAGTGGCGTGGGCTTTTGGCTATGTGGGTATAAAGTCTTTCCATAGTGAGAGTATCAGAAGGAAATAACCTTAGACTGTTTGGAAACTAGTTGCCCTAACCTGGAATTCATAAAAGAGATGAACAGCTGATTTGTTTTTCTGATGTCCTTAGTTTTGTCCAGGTAAAACCTCAACGCTCTGTGAATGTCTAAAGAGTGTAATATCCCACCTCCTCCCATTTGTGAGGATGGGGATAAAGGTCGGCAGACTGATTTGACTGCTCCCAAATCACTTCTGGCACAAAATATTTACTTATTTATTTATTTTTACATTTGTTAACCAGGCATGTCCAAACTTATCCAGAGGCACATTTTCGGCGGAGACCCGGGGAGAAAAGTTCCACAGTAATACAACACAACAAATAATGCATAAGATATACAGCAATCAATAGTACAATACAATCATAGTACAGTAACAAGCAATTTATAATGCTTATTACTGTACTATGGACTTGCCCTGAGGCTTACCTTATTTTTGTGGAAGATGAGGAAGGGTGGAATAGCCATGAGACCATGGAGTTCTAAGACCCTGCAGGTTGAAGTCAGGGCAAGGAGGAGCACTGTTTTCCAAATGCAGAATTTTAGATTAGCCAAAGCAGCTAATTCAAATAGGTGGGGTAAAATGAGTTTTTCCAAAACAAGATTAAGGTCCCATGGTGGGGTAATAGGTTTCATTGGGAGTTTAAGGTGTAAAACTCCTCTCAGGAAAATCTTAACCTCTGTCCTGGATGTGAGAAGGTCTTCAAAGGCAGGCAAGCATTAATGGCAAGATAAGTGATCCTTAACAGAAGAATAGGCCAACCCCAAATCTAAAAAGTCACACTAAGTACTGGAGTACTGTGGGTTGTCCAATAGAAGGGGTTGGAGCTTACGCTTAAGGCATCAGATGGAAAATCTATTCTACTTGGCCGTGTAAGGCTTCTGGTGTTAGGTTTTGAACAACCTTTTCTAAAAAGTTGTGTGTAGCAGAAATTAGAATTCTATCATCCAGAGGGGTAGACTGAGCGAGATTGAACTGGGATGAAGAAGCTGCCCTTTCTGTTGGGTGATTAGACCTGGTTTTGGAGAAATTCTTCAGTAATTTCCCTTTGATAAGTGAAACATAGTGGTAACCAGTATTGTCTTGGCCAGAAAGGTGGCAGAAGTAAGCATTTTGGAGATTCCTTCTGGACCTTGAGAAGGAGCCGTGGGAGCACAGGTAGAGGGGAGTATGCATAAAAGAACCTCCCTGTCCATTAGGAAGACAAGGCATCTGTCCCTCCAGGCTAGAGGTGAAGGATTCCTTGCACAGAAAAGTGGGAGCAGGTGATGCTTGGAAGAGGCAAAGTGGTCTATCTGAGAGTTATGGCTTTGAACACCTCTGTGTTTAAGGACGATTTGTGACAGCACTCCAAGTCTTTGCTTAGAAATTCTGCCAACACTTTCTGCTGAGAAGGAATATATGTCACTGTAAGTGTAAAATGCTAAGTGCCAGGCACCTGTGTTAGCCTGCATAGAGAATAGGATCGTATATCTCCCTGCTTATGTACCACATTCATTGCGGTGCTGTTTATGTGCACCAGCAGAGTGCCTCGTTGCCAGAGATGCGAGAAAGTCTGTAGGGCTTGCAAAAGTGCCCTCACTTCCTTTTAAGTTGATATGTTCTTTTAGTACATGCGCAGGGCACTTCTCTTGGACTCTATGGCTCTCTATCCAAGCCTTTAGTGCCTTGTCTGAAGCATACGCAAACAGGACTTAGATGTGCAGGGTTGGACAGAATGAGAGACCTGGTTTGAGCACAACCTGGTTGCTCCACCAAAGGAGTTCCTTCTTGATGAAAAGGAGGAGACAAATGTGAGTACTGACAGGGCAAGAATGTTGGGACCACACTAACTTTAGATACCATTGTATTTTCCTTGTGTGTGTGGTCGGTGTTGGCAGCCATGAGTCCCAGTGTCCTGACAGCTTGTCTGGCCAAGCAATGATCCTTGCTGGAAAGCATCAGGAACTCACTGGCTATGGAGGTGACCTTCTCTTGAGGAATAGAAGCATTCATGGTAGATGTATCCAGACAGCATCCCAAAAAGGTCAGCTATTGGGTGGGAATGAGCTGGGAATTTTTGACACTGACTGTGAGCCACAGAAGAACCAACAGTTGCACAGTGTAATGAAAATGCTTTAGAAAGGTATTTCTGGATAAAGCATGGAGTAGAAGGTTGTCTGATAAAGGAAGATTTGTAATACCCTGGGTGCAGCAAAAAGCCACTACTGAAAACCCTTGGAGCTGCAGAAAGACCAAAGGGCATAGCAGTAAACTGAAAATGTGATGACCCAGTAAAGAACCTAAGAAATTTTCTGGAGGAAGGGCAGACGGGGATATGAAGACAAGCATCCTATAGGTCTAAGGATACCAGAAAAGCATGAAGTAGGAAAGGTAGATGTGTTTTGTAAGGACAGCATTTTGAAGGAAGGAACTCTCAGAAGAGAGTAACTGGAGAACTACAAAATGGGTCTCCACATTGACCCTCTTTCCTTAGGACCTGGAAATTCCTGGAGTAAAATCTCTTTTCTGAATAGAATGGGGAGACATCTTCTATGGTTCTGAGTCAATAAGTTTTGGATTATAGGGTCTAACAAGTGTATCTGGTTTGGAGGAGGAGGTATTCCTCCAGGAGTTGGGCTGCTTTCCGAAGACCAGGAAACAGGTATAGGCACTCAAAGCAAACTGATAAATCCAAAGAATCGCTTGTAGGTGTACCAAACAATTTTATTTCACAGAATTAAAACTTAGTGAACCCAATAGCAGCGATGCACCAACAGAATAAGCTCTTTACATGCACTTTGAGAAACCTGCGTTTTAGGTCATAAAGACTTCATCAGACAAAATAAAAAGACATTTACTGCGTTTAAATACTTGAATGAACTAATTAAAAACTCTTTCATTGGCTATATTTCATTTCAAACACACCTATCCAAACAGTATTTCATTTAATTCATTAATATTAATGACTATGTCATAAAAGTGCTCCGTGCTCTATTATGGATCAGTTTTTAAAGTTGAATGTCAGTTTTTAATTTTCGTAACAGGAGTTTTTAACAAAAGCACGGAGCACTTTTATGACATAGTCATTAATATTAATGAATTAAATGAAATACTGTTTGGATAGGAGTGTTTGAAATGAAATATAGCCAATGAAAGAGTTTTTAATTAGTTCATTCAAGTATTTAAAATGTCTTTATTTTGTCTGATGAAGTCTTTAGAAACGCAGGTTTCTCAAAGTGCATGTAGGCGTTTATTCTGTTGTTCACTAAGCTTTAATTCTGTGAAATAAAATTGTTTGGTACACCTACAAGCGGACCTTGGCACTTTCTTTGGATTTATCTGCTTTCCGAAGACACAGAGTAATCCCCCTTGATAATGTTTAAGCCCCACTTGTTTGAGGTTATTGCTTCCCAGAAAGGAAAAAGAGAGTCTTCTTGAGAAAGGAGTGGAGGGGTAAGGTTTGGAGGGGGGGGGATGAGTGGGAATTAGCAAACAGGGGTCTATGACCAAAATGAGGCTTACCAGAAGGGGTATACCTTTGAGTTTTTTCTCCAATTCTTTTGTTTGAAATTTTCCTTTGTCTATGAGGTGCTTTAGAATCTCTCTTGGTGAAGGGGGTGGATTTTGCTGGAGAATGTCTATGGTACCATGGAACAAGAGAAGGCAGAATCTAACATCAATATTTCATTATCTTGCCCTGTTCCTGCAAAGCCTTGGAGAGACTGGCAGCTTGTAAGTCAAAAAGGAGACTGTTATCCAAGGGGAAGTCTAAAATCTTAGACTTGAAACCTTTTGGAATAGGTTGCCCTCATAGCCAAGCATACCGCCTGATCATTGAGCCAGTAACAGTTACCCTTGAAGAGGCATCCATAGCATCACAGCTGCATTTTATACTGTGAATGGCTATTTGAGAAGCCTGGGCATAAAGACTGCACGTGCTGTTTTGACTCCGGAGGCTGGGGCTCTGTGATGGCCTTGCTTAAGAACTGTAGCACAGAGTAATTATCTGGTCATTTGAGTTTCATAGTTTCTACCTCTGAAAGCTAAGGTGGAGGAAGTATAGATATATTTTTTTATCACACCTGTTCACTGTTCAATCGTCCTTGTCAATAGGGAGAACGTCACAGCCAGGGACCAACTTGAGAGGTTTGTCTGAGACCAGGAAAACTGCAGCTGGGTCTGCCACAGGGTTTTTGTAGCGGTACTTATGTTCATCAGGTACTCTGTAGAACCCATCTGGCCTTTTTGGAGCAGGAGGCTGAGAATCCAGAGCCAAAGAATGGCCTCAAAGGCAACCAGGTAAGCATCTAGCACTGGGGTAATAGGAGGAGGAGCAGGAAGGCCCATCTCTAATACTTATTTTACATTTCTTAACCTGGAGAGTCCAACTGGATTTTGGTCCATTTTCAGCAGAGGCCCGGGGAGAAAAGCTCCAGAAATACATAAAGACAAAGTAACTTTGACAATTAGGTACTTTTGTACAAGAGCACATACATGAATATTCCAAATATGCCAGAATTTATAATAAAACTTAAAAATTATAAACTTTTATTCGAGAACCCATTTATTTTAATAGCACATAGTTGTGTAAGTTGTCCTCTAGTCCAGTAGTACAATTCAATAAACAATCTTCTGAAACAGCAGAAGTATCAGAGTTATGGAATGATAATAAGTTGCGGTATCTCTTTTGCATGTCAGACACTTGTCTGGTTTGCCATTCAAAATGTTTCATCATGCTTTGTAAGGTTTTTCCAAATGAGGCCTCTTCCAAAGAGAAATCTAGCGTGAGTGAGAAAATCTGTTTTGGAGAGTGTAAGTGGGACAAGTAGCCTACAGAAAGATAAGAATCCCTGTCTATTTCCTCATTAGAGGAGGAAGAATTTAAGGCCTGTTTGTGTGGTGTGCCCTGAAAAGGCTGAGCCACAAAGGAAGGTAGCTTCAGAGACATAACTGCCTTGAATAATTCTAGAGAAAAATCAATCCATTCTTTCTCCCTGGATACAGAAGGGGACATCGAGTGTTTCAGTTTTTGTTTTTTTGTTTTAGGAGTGATGTCCATCTGAATCAGCTTGGGGGTGGGGGGGATGGGGTTAGACTAGGTGCATTCCTATCAGGGAACCAGGAATCTCTTCCTACACAAAGACCTGAGGGATTCCTCGAGGGACCTCCGAAATGATAAGAAGTGGCTCATCAGAGGACTCAGTCATCTGCAAGGCTTCAGGAGCCTTACCAGCCTCCAGTGGAGTTGAGGTACAAGGCTCACGAGATGACAACTGGTATACCGTGGGTTTGACCACCTCAGCGGATACATTCAATTCTAAGATGACAGTACGAGAATCCTTCTCTACGCCTTTTAAGTTTCTTTTTTTAAGTGGGAGGTTGATATCTGGGCCTTCAAACACATGATGGAGTGGGCCAAGCATTTCAGACATTAGGTCTCAAGGAACATATTAAGTGTGGATACCCTAGACCGTAGGGTTTTAAGAATGAACTACTGACAGAGCAGGATTTATAGCCGTGTTCAGGGCCTAGAACGAACATGCACTTAGTGTGCAAGTCGTTGTACAGAATTTGTCTACCACAATCACCCCTCCTAGATGACATCTAACAATTATTAGAAAAACAGTCAAAAGTTTAGAAGAAGGATCACCAATGGGGCAATTATCTGATTTGACATTTTGTACATCATAATGGACATTCTTTTAAGTTTAGGGTATTACAAAAGATACATATAGAAAAAAGAGGGGGATCTGATCGACAGTTTATCCATTTATATTCTCCAAGCTCGGTTCTACTTTAGAGCTGATTTGTCTCCACGACTTAATACAATGAATAGTATAAAACCAGTAATGAAAAGTAAGCAGAGTTATATTACGTAATTAATTATAAAATTCCGGGCTTCATTATTATAATGTATTTATTATGATGTATTTATATGTACGTTTTTCATATATTACTGAGATGTCTTAATATTAAAATTCATACAAATATTAGTATTTCTGTATTGGTATCTAGCATCTAGCACTTCATAATTTTAAAATTTTAATTAAGTTTATCATATGATGTTACTAAGGTGTAAAGACAGGCTGGCTAATTAGACACGAGGCAGTTTGTTTGGCTTCTTATTTGTACATTGAGGAAGAGTTCTTGTGACTTGAAAGCTTTGCGTTTTGTGTTTTATTCCTGAGACATTTGGACCTTAATTTTTTTCTGCTTCTGCTGCTACTTTCACCAATGAAAGTCCATCTGGCTGCCTTGGGTTTGCTTTACATTTTCTACTGATGAAATGCTCATGACCCTCTACTACTGTACTGATAAATTCATCCCCCTGAGGTATAAACACAGCAGAAAATTATACAATAAACCTAAGGGATAAAATTACAAACTCAACAAATCACTAAACTAAAAGAAATGCGAACAAAGACATCACATTTTACCTAACCAAATACAAGACTAATGCCACCTCCATACATAAACAACTCACTAAAATAATAAAAAGAATAATGGCTCCATTTAAAGTAAAACTTGACATCAGGACAGATGCCAATATTAAGGCTTTCTACAACACGGTATGAAGAAATGAAGGTGAAAGAACAAAATGTACTGTGCTAGAACAAAACAGATACATGAAAACAGACACAGAACACAATAGCATAAAGACTTGAAGCAATTTTCAGGTTACAAAGGTAAACCCCCCTTTGACTCCCCTCAACCCCCCACCCCACTTGAAAAAATATGAGTAAAGGTTACTTGTGGCCTCAGAAAGGACAAACACCAGTTCCATGGGACAAGATGAAATACCAGGGTAACAGGATAGGAGGAGAGGATATATAAAATGGTGATGTATATAACCAATCCACAGGAATGTCTCCAAGAATAGATGTATTCTTGTGGAAGTCTGGAATCATGGAGGGAAGAAAGTGATTAGGATCTAGAAGATTTTCTTTAACTGCATTTTAAAAGGAGGAGAAACATCAACATCCTAGAAGAAAGCTGTGGGGTGTAGTGACTGTACAACCCGAAGATGGTAAAGACCAATCAGATCCAACTTGATATAGGCCCATTTTGATTCTAAACCATGATTATAAACTGTTTATGTCTATAATGGCTAAAAAATGGCAAAGATGATGGCAAAATTGATACATATGGATCAAGGTGGTTTTGTAAAGGGTAGGGAAACATTTGATATCACTAAAAGAACAACGATGATCCACAGGAAAGCAGAATATAAGAAAATACCACTACTGTTGGTGGATATTGATGTAGAGAAAGCATTCAACAGAGTAAGATGGGATTTTTTGAGTAGGCAATGGAAGCATTTGGATTCCCTGACACAAAAATAAGGCTAATTAAGAGATATACGAGGGATCGGAGGTGAAAATTTAAGTGTGTGTTTATGTAGGGGGGGGGGTGTCCTCTCAAATAAGTTCTTTTTAACAGAGGAACCAAGCAAGGGTGTCCTCTTTCCCCTTTATTATTTGCAATATATTTAGAACCACTGGCAAAGAAAATAAGGGGCACAGAAATTCAAGGTTATAACTGGTATGGTAATCTAAAAAAGTTGGCTTTCTTTGCAGATTATATTATTTTGTACCTGATAAAACCAGAAATGGATGTCTCTGTGTTGTGAAACATTGTGAGACAGTTTCAGGTCTTTTTGGGATACAAAATGAATGAAGATAAAACAAAGACTATAGCTATAAACTATATACCCACACATAAACTGGTTCAACAATACCTATATTTATGGGGACATGATAAAATGAAGTACTTAGGAGTATGGGTTAAAAAAGATTCTGTTAAAGCAGCTGAGGATATACAGAAGACACTAAATAAAAGACAATACAAAAACTGAGAAACTGGAAGCTCTGTTTTATGGATATGGATAGCAAGATAAGAGCAGTGAAAATATTTTTTAGTTCCTTTAGTTTATACTCAAGTCAGTCATATTTTTTATCAACCAGAGAAGTTGTGGATAGAAATTACTAAAGAGTTGAAGGGTTTTATCCGGTAGTGAAGGAGGGGAAGACTCAAGTGAAATAAGATGATCTTTCTAATAGAACAAGGTGGTTTGGGATTATGTGACTTGAAAGGGCATTTCAGAGCTACACAGTGAAGGTTCCTATACACAGCACAAGCAGTAAGCTAAAATTCAAAGTGGAAAGGGATGATGAAGATGTAACGGGGAAGCTCAAGAAATAAAAACAGCCAGGGATTTTGGATGCATATCCTTAAGAATAACAATAACCATACAGAATACTATATTCATAAAGTAGCAGAAAGTATTCCAACAACTAAGCCAACACGGGAATGGAGAAATTAAATTTTGCCACTAGGGATTACTGCAAGTAGGGGTACAGAGAATAGGCAAGATGGGGCTTGAATTTACTGGAGAAAACTGGCAAAGGAACCAAGGTACTGGGAGCAAACAAAGAATGAAAGGTAAAAGAATAGACAAAGGACAAGAACACATTTAGACTGCAGGCTAGATATAGTCTTCTCTATCAAGGATTGATATCAGAGCATCATCAAACAGAAAGGAATAGAGGGATCCTAAGTAAAAGACCAGCACTGGTGGCATTTTTTTTTAGAACCTACAACAGAAGCTGCTCTTAAAAAAGGGGTAAATAGTAGGGCATATAGATACTGCATAACTAACTATAGGAAACAATCAGAGGAGGTAAGAAAGGATTGAGAAAAGAGACTGGATAAGCAATTCACAAAGAAACAATGGGAGGGTATATGTATGGCTCCAAAATAAGCAACAACGTCTAGATGATTTAGGATTTTTGTTTAGAAGTGTTTGCGTAGGTATTTTCATACCCAAGCAGACTCCACAGAAGTTTTACTAAGGTAACTTGCAAATACCGGACGTGTGGCATGGGAAATAGAGGTAATTGGGAACATATATTTTGGGAATGTAAGGAGCTGGCACACTTAAGAATTCCCTGCAGATAACGCTGTTAGAAATACTAGGTGAGCAAATAAGTGTAACTAAGGAAATTATTTTTTGATCTGTGATACAGAATTGGAATTGTTTACACATAGTAAGGCTTTGCGGAGTTCAGTTCTGGCAGCTGCCAAAACAGCAATCATAGAAAATGGAAATCAAAGTATAAACCAACTTTACTAGAAGTAGTGAATATAGTAACAGGAGACAAAATAACTGGAAGTGGGATCTTTAGAAAAGAGTAGGAGCAAATTACATAGAAAAATGGGAACTGTGGGAACAATACATGCAAAAAAGTTATGTACTCACCATAACGTTCAATGTGCGTTGTCCATCTCGCCTTCATTCTTAATTATTTCGGCTTGGAACCAAACCTCGGTTTAAACTCGGCCTTATGCAAAAGTTCGAAGTCTTCTACTAGCTTGTGGCTGAAAAACCCTATCCCATCATGCTCTAGGAAAGCTCCACAGATAAGTGACCCTGACTGCCTCCAGAGATGGGCAGGCGGGCCTCCTTTCAGGAGCGCTGAAAAAGCTTAACAAGGAAAGATCCCGTTGCCCTGATTTTGCGGACCCCCTCTGCCAAGTGGCCAGCGTCTTCCATTACTGCTTCCCCTCTGTGCTTGGGGGAAGAATCACAACGTGTGTCCTGGAAAGCTCTCTGGGATTTTACGAATCACATTTTTCCCCCCTTTTGACCTTTTGGATAAGGTCTAGAAGGTAGGGGGAAAACGGACTCCTACAGCAGAGAGAGGTTTTCCTGCTTGCTCATACTTGGTATGTGTGTCTTTGATTTTTGGCCCGAACAGGGACGAGCAGTTGAAAGGGGTGTTAACAAAAGAAGATTTACAGGGCTCCACAAAGATATAAAAATGCATCCAGGAATGACTCCTTAGGGAAATTCCTAAATCCACTACCCTACTCATTTCATCCGCTGCATAAGAAATGAGTCTCATGGAGAACTTGACCACTGAATTTAAAGTAGAGAACTGAGAGGAAACCTTCTCTGACACCCCTTTAGCTACTGAACCTTGGAGAGCATCTCCAAGCTCCTTCAGGAGATCTCTCTGAAGTCTTTAAAAGTGGGTGAGATAATTCAGCGATCGAAGTGCAAAAGTCGCTGGAGAAAAGGTGCGCTTTCCATATCTGTCCATCATACGAGACTCCTTGTTCAGCGGATAGACCGAAGAGGACGTCTCAAAGTTGATTTCTTTTGTGGCCACAACCACCACCGACAGCATCTACTGGGACTCCTTTTTTTGGAAAATTTTGGTCTGTATGAGGCGTGATGAATTTCTTTGGCCCCTGAGGAACAGGCTCCACTGAGTCTGGAGACTCCCACACCTTTCAACAAACTAGGTCCATCAGTTTGTCAAAAGGCAGAGATAACCAAGTGGTGGAAAGGCGAGACCTAAACGTCTTCAAGTATGCAGACTCCTCTTCGGATGGTTTGATGGGGTTACAGCAGCCTCTCTACGTATATCAAGGATGTTCGCAAAGACGACATCCTCGGAGTGCGACCGTGGGGACCCTTCAGACTCATCAAGGTCTGTATCTGATGTTATGGACTCCTCTGGGGAATCTAAATGCTTCCTCTTGCACAGTCTCTTCCGAGGGACCTCTTCAAAAGGGAATTCTGGAAAGCTATTGGAAGAGAGGGGTACACCCTATAGGGCATACTGAGGCCTAGGGTCTCCACCTCTCTGTGGATACAGTGGTGCCGAGACAGACACTGGTGCCTTTGGGAGAAGAATGTCCAGACCCAAGAGTGGACCTGTCTGTGGAGACACCACTCTCCTCATCACCTCAAATGCCCACTGCCCTGATTCAAGAGAACACCTGGAACCAAGGGGGTTTGCTCCAAGGCAGATGTAGGAGACGAGCTCATGTGCACCGAAGTCCTGAAAGGCAAGTTCAGATCCGACCACGGTCCGATCTGACTCTCCTCACGGGACCAGACCAAAGAGCGTCAGCTCATAGACTCGTCGAGGTCAGATGAAACAGAGGATGTTGGAGCAGTAGTCGGACCCGAAGATCCAGGGATAGGTCTCGGCTCTGACGGTTCCACTACGATCAATTCCGGACATTCCGGCTAAAAGGTCCGAGATCGGATCAGAGAAGGAACTGATGGTGAAAAGGTAGGTTTGGTCGGTTCTGAAGACATCTGGGTTGGATCAGACTACAGTCTGGCAAGTGCCAGTGTCCTAAAAAGCCTCTGCACCAAACGATCTACATCATCACCATCATCATCAGAGAGGCTCCTGGAGGATAGAGAGGAGGGAGCAGAAGATTTAGAGGACTGCAATAAATAAGATGTCAAACTAGGAGATACCATTTCCAATTCCAGGGACCAGCTCCGCAAATTAATTTCCATCGGCACCAACACAGAAGTCGTCGAGGTAGCAGGTATCTCAGGCCCGACATAATTCGGGTCCAGAGATGAAAATTTAGATAACTCTTTTGATGGCTCCGGCTGAGCACTCGAAGAAGACCTTTTTCCCAACTCGTCAGACATAGAAGAAAACAATTTGGCCAATTTTGAACTACACTGACTTTCTTCTATTGCTTCAGCAAAAGGTGTCTTCAACAAGCCTCGCAATATGAGTTTACTCTTTCTTTCCAATAGAGCTCTAAGGTAAAAGGAGAGATGAGTGGCACAGGACTCCTGCAGGTGAACTGCTCCAACACAGTACACACAAATGGTGTCCGTCTCTTCTGATTACACTTCACAGATTTTTTTGAACCAAGAGGGTTTAGTTTCTTTAGGAACCTCAGAAATTATGATATTAAAAACCAAAAACAATAAAGCAGACAATAACTACAAAACACACACACATATAT